>NC_089735.1:5853404-6005531 GCF_035083965.1 Branchiostoma lanceolatum
AACAAGATTTTGCAGTGTGTCTTCCCATAAATCCAGATGAAGTCAGTAGCTTCCATGTTGGAGCCTTGAAGTCAGGTAACAGCCCATTAAATCTCTGCAATGCAGTGTAGGTATGGAACCAACAGACCATGCAAGGCCAGGGTTAAGGCCATCTGTGCCATGGATTAAATGCCAAAGGTCAATGTTGTCACGCAGTAGCCCATCCTTCAACTCCAAGGAAAGACAAAGGAACAGTCTAGATTTGTGTCATGGATTAAATGCCAAAGGTCAAGGTTGTCACTGTAGGAGCTCATCCTTCAACTCCTAGGAAAGACAAAGGAACAGTCTAGATTTTCCGGAGCTTGGGTTTGAGCTTATCAAAGGGGAAGTTCTATTGTAGAATGTGGCTCTCCTTTCCCTTCCCTTTTCCAAGGCTGTGGACTAAGTATTAGGTCAATGTTAAAGTCTCAAAGCTACTTTGTCTGAGGCCGACCCATCAGACAAGGCTAATCCAGCCTAAGTGGCAGGATATGAGAAACAGATTGATTCAAACTCCAAAACAAATAAGTCTGACATCCTGTGTCAAATAGATTCAAGGTCAAGAACCTAACCTTGGGGACACAGTGAAAGGACTAGTACTAACAGAACTGTACCCTGGGAGTGGGAAGAAGACTGTTTTTTTTTTTGTAGGTTTTTTTTTACAAATCAATCAGATATAGCAGCTAATCTAACATTAGAAAACCTCTTAACTCATAGAATGATAGTAACAGGTAGTCACACATAAGTTTCTTGAATTATAATAATTATAGTCTCAGTGTTGGAAAGAGTTAGTACACTGAAAAGATGCTACGTCCCTCAGAGTCAGAGGGGCTATGTTTGAGTAGAGCCTTGGGCTGCTGCGGGGCATGGACATGTGAAAGAACCCACCACACAAGTTGTTGATAAGAGTAAAGGTCCGCTCTGGTGTGTGCTAGCCTGGTATCCAAGTCTACTATAGCTAGCTGCCAAGTCTTTTCCATCCTGCAACAGAGGCCGAAAGAGGCACGGCAGCTCTAGGTTTGGATACCAGGCTAGGTGAGTGCTGGCCAAAACATTGGCTATATTACAGGCAAAAAGGCTTATCTCCAGCCAAATGGTATGGTGTCATTTATTTTATTTCCCCTTGGCATTTAGACAAGAACCCAGATGGTACCACTTGAACTTACACACGATAGTTGTGCCAAAGAAAATGAGGATGTGTGGTAAATCTAAACAACCACTTACTTTTGTATCAACTATGGTATGTGACATCAGACATGATTTGGCAGTTAGTCACCCAGTCACAAGTTCATTGGTACAATGTTTTCTTTTGTTAACTGTACCGGATGTTATTTTCAATATCCTATTAAGATATGCCAATCTATTTTCCAGTCTGTGGAAGTCCTCATTTTGTGGAATAAATGGCAGCATTGATGGTAAAAGAAAAGCAGATCTTGAACTAATGGACTATGATAGCAGAGGTCAGGAATCTGACCTACAGGATATTAGGACATTACAAAGATACCCTGTGCATGACAGTACTGTCCTCCTCTGCTGTTGTACAAGTGCTTGGTGGATTTTACACTGCCCAAGGCACACGTCCGCACATGGCTTCTCATGGTTGAATGCCAATTTATTTTTGCCTTCAGCCTTGAAATAGAACAGTCAGCCTTGTAGCGTCACACTTGTAGCTGGGATGGGCTGTTTGTTACACCAGCATCAAGTGAATGGTCTGAACAAGAAAATATTTTGATTTTTCTGGCAGATAACTAAACTGTTTTTTGGCAGTCTTGTCCATTCAAAAGAATGGTATACATGTACTAAAAAATATCTGTGTATGAAGTCAGGAGAAAAAGAGAATTATTTCATTCTTCATGCAGTTGCTGTCGAATGTAAGTATACATTATTGTTTTACCCTGTCGTGCCTTCCCCAAATTGTAGGTTAAGTCTTGATTGCTATTTTGAACACAACTGATGCTATATAACAGGTTCAAAGCTTGATAACGAGATAGAGAATTTCTGTAGCTTTAGAAACAGTTGTCGGAATGGTGTGGAAAGAAAATGATATGACCTATCCAGACATTTCCGGTATGGAAAAACCTTGTAACTGTTATTTGTTGTGTCTGGAAAAGCAAATTATGGGTGGGGCTGCTGTGGCTACAGTTCTTTAGCTCTTTTGGTCTACAGCTAGTCATTCTATTTATAATTTGGCTTGGGAAAGCCTCTGTAACTGCCCGCCATGAAATACTTCCTGATACAGTAACATGTCTGGATTTATGGAGCAGTGGCTGGTTTGTATGTGCAGGAGAGAGAAATAACTTTATCAGAATAGACACTGCTGTGGGGCAGGGACAGCTAATGACAGACGTGAACAGTTGTCACAACTCTGGTGGTGTCTCTGCTTTCATAAGGGTCTGCATGATCTTTTTGGTAAGGCGTAGGCAGCCTATTTTGATTTCCTATTTTGATTTCCCGTAACGTTTTGAAAGCCGTATTATTCTTGTAATTCATAGCAAGGCGACCAAATTTTGCGTAATTGCCTTACCGGTACTTGATTTTAGCATGATACATAGGGGGTTCTTCTGGATTCGGCGTAAAGCGTCGGAACCCCCATGCAGATCCTCTTTGATGGGAAGGGTTGTCAGGTTGGTTACTTTGCTGGGACATGGGCCGAACCAATTGGATTGATTGTCCTTTGGTTCTGATAGATGTATCAGCCATGAAAGAGAAAATAAATAGATATACATTGTACACTATCACAACTGCTATTAGTTATGTTTCAGGATTGGTGAGGCAATCTATGAAAGTATTTAGTAATTCAGAATAACGGTAAGCCAAATGAAATATTTTTATTGTGTGATTTCCATCACACAATCCTGTACTCATGATAGTGTAATGTCGGTAATGGCTTTTGTAGAAATGCAGAGTAATGTCAAATGCAAACACATTATTGTTGAAGGAAAGAAGAAAAAATAGCAACTAGAAATCGAGATGCAAGTGGATTTTGTATCAAAAATATCTGAATCTGGTAAACTGTTTTAAATAGAAAAAGCAACATAAACTCCTGTAAAAACATGCACGGCCAAAGACAACAAACAAGGGAATGCTGCATTTGATGATTGCTAAGCCCTTGTCTGGACATGAAAATGCTGAAGTAAGGATTGTGAGCACTTTCGTGTTTACATTTACAAGAAAAGTGGGCCACCAGACGTTTCTTTTCCTTTTCTGACAGCTAATTTTGGCCATTGCTGTGAGCAGGGTCCCAGCCATTATGGGAATTGCGGCCTGTTTTGTTGAACAACAATTGAGTTGACTCAGCCCTCCTGGGTGGTCTTTTGCTCATTATGTTTACTATGAATACAGAGTCAAACCCATAATTAACAACAATAACAAGTAATGAAAGCATTGGTAGATATCTATTACAACAACCATGGTCAGTGTGCATGGCAGAGTCAATGCAGAGTTATCAATGAGGCAACCTTAATATTAATGTGCATCCAATTTGACCTCTGCATAGAGTTACAATTGTGTTTTGCTTCTAGCGAAATGTACCTTTCTACATGTAAATGTCTGGTGTAGCACTAGCAGCTAAACCCAGCTCTTACAGTTTAGTTGTATATTTGCATGTTTTTAACCTGTTGAAGGTTGATAGTTTGTATAAAACTGCAAGTTACCGCACCTGTCACCTGAGCTTCTTACCTTACTCCAGTCTTGTTTCGTTAATTAAGCATAAATCCTAGGGTCATGGGTTTTACTAGAAGGTAGTCTCAGTATAACTCAATAATGACGTACAGTAGCCCTACTTATCATCTGTGGTGGAAAGATATTCTACTCATATCTATTTTTCCAAGAAGGTTAACGGAAGGAGGAGCTTAGCTTTTAGTAGAGTGAGCATATGCAGTTGTCTCCCAATGTGCCAGGTTGACATCTTGTTCCATTTCCACTTCTGGTTTGAAAACAAATCCTTAAAAGTTTAAAGATCCTCTTGTCCCTCTCCCACACACATTCTTTCCTGCTCCCCAGTACCAGCATGCTGGGGTCATCGGGAGGTCAACCATTCAACCTCCATTCTTGTTGGTTTATTTAGGGGAGTTAATCTGGAGGAACCTGGGAAACCTAATGCAGCATCTGGACATTACCTGAAATCAAAACAACATGGAGGCACAACTGATGGGTCAGGGGGCCCAGACCTGCCTCCTACATCATCGGTACTTTACACCATACAAAGTAACAAAGGTCTTCCTTCTACTCCAGAAGCTTGCCTGGCCCACCTGTTCCTAAGTACATCCTGTAGCTGTTAATCAGCCTCATACGTCAAGTTCAAGGCAATACTACTCAGACATATCTGGTACTGATGTAGGTCTGGGTTGGTTATCGCAGGTCTGTAGATTGAAGGCTGAGCTGTCCCTGCACAAAGCTGGAGGCATAGTTTCCCTTCAGCCTGCTTGCATCTTGTCAGGGGAAAGATAAGCTATCATTGATCAGAAGATTTTCCACCTGTACCCTTCCTTCATTGGGAGAGAGCCAGTGACAACTGCGCATGCTGTAACCAAGGAGTTTATCGGGAACATGTTTGTTAGCTGGACTGTCCTGGATTGTATCCAGTCATTATTGCCCTGAGGAAGGTAGCAGAAGGACTACAGTACAAAAGTTTTGGCAGGTAAATCCCTTTGGTTGAACTGTATTTTCTACATGTATTATACAGGTAAATCCTTTTGGTTGAACTGTGTTATCTTTTATACAGGTAAATCGTTTTGGGTGAACTGTATTATCTATCCTCTTATGTTACTGGCATCACACTCGACTGGTGTTGACTGTATGTTTTTGTTCTTTTTTGTGCTATGCAGCCTGGGTGTCATCCGAGATTACTACCGGGCGCCTGCGTTCGCTACCCTATTTTTGTAGGGTAGCGAGTGTGGTAGCCCCAGTAGTAATACATGTACATGTAGGATGGCACCAAAGCTACATGTATGTGCTATGGGGAACAGAATATGTTAAATCGGATAGTGAGTTGAGTGAGTGAGTGAGTGAGTGAGTGAGTGAGTGAGTGAGTGAGTGAGTGAGTGAGTGAGTGAGTATAATTCTGTCCTTTTAATCTATGTTCAACTTTCTTTTAATTTGATAAGATTTTCGTATTTCTTAATCTTAAATGCCAATTTGGCATTGCATTCGGAAGCATTTGTACTAGTCATGCCATCACCATTCCTCCTTACCAGCTTTATTTACAGTCAAGTCAGGTCAACAGTACTTACGTTTTACAACCTCGCCATGAAGGAGATCAAAGTCAGAGTACAACCAACAGTCTTATGTGTACAAAATCTAGGAACAGTTTGTATGACGGTGTTATTCAGGACTAGTAGGACTGAAGCCCTGAGGTCAGAATTGTTGACACCACGCTTGAGTTTACTCTTCAGTTTCTTTTATGGTTATTGCTGTAATAAACCTAGATAAGATATACAGAATCAGAAGGTTAGGCTTATTAGCTATCAGGCTTATGTGTTTTACATCGCAAGGCAAGTCAAAGATGCCTTTTATGAGAAAGCGTTCTTTTTCAATATCCGTCTGGGTGCCAGCTTGACTGTGTTTTTACTGTCTTTGTCCAACCACCAAGGTAATAACCAGCCTGGTAATAACAATAATTCTTAGTAACAGTTGCAGACAGGTGGCCTCTTGCTGTGAGTAGAATACAGGCGAAGTTTCTTTTGCCAGGTAGGAATTCTGCTTTCAAGTTTGGGCCGCACTTCAAGACACCATCATTTCTGGTCCATGTGGGTTGTCCAGAGACCTGTAGCAGGACATTGCTGGATGTGAAAGGGTGGAGGGCAGAATTGGAAGTGTAGGAGAAAAGCAGCAGAAAGTTGTGAGGAGTGGATTATCAATATTGACTTGTCCCACTAATGTTGGAAGTCTTCCACCTTTCCTTTAGGCTCTCTTTACATTATACTTTTGCCGTCAGCGCCACTGGCGTCAGCGCCACTGGCGACAGCGGGAACCCCGTGTAAAGACAATTCCCGTCGACGTAGTCCCGCTGTCAACAAATTTTCTCCCGTCAGCTTCGAAGCCGTCGCCCGTCAGCACAGCGGGAGTCCCCGTCAACTTCAAACTCCGTCTAAAGAGAATACGTCGGGCTCGCGTCAGCGGGAGTCAGGGTTTCGGCGATTAGCATAAAGCACGCGTTGATTAGCATACTGTAAGTCTACTTAGATCCCCGTTATATATAGAGAGAGAGAGATTCGCGGGATCCGCGGCGACTTTTGTGCCGTGCATTCATTTCCCCGCGGATATATTTATCGTACTTGTGCCCCCCTCCCCACATTACGAGTGATGAGCATGGAATATCTACACATAAACAGGGCTTTGCATTGTAGTTTAATACGGGCGGGGAGACGCCGTCTACCGTTGTACAATCATACAATTTTGTTTCTTGCTTTTGTTATGCTTACGCCCGATACTTTCTACAAGATGGCGAAATGCAAGCACCGCAGGTGTCTGTCAGATTTCCGGGCGGTGTGTCTAGAGACGTCGCGACAGCGGCCTCCCGACAGCGGGAAATTTCGCCGCTGACGCGAAAAACGTAATGTAAACTGCGCCTTAGCCTACCCTTCTTACGACTTCGCCTGCTACCACTCCTACCTCATTTCAGTAGACTGAAACCTTCTGCCCAGCCTTGAGGATCCCTTGGGGGATTTTGCTCTTTCTCTGTCTTTTCAAGGACTTTGACTCTGTAAGATTGCTAACCTTGTCCCCAAACCTGTCCATCCTGCCTGGTTAGAGGACTGTCCTGGTATAGAGGACTGTCATGTTTGAAGTTGTCAAGCTTTAAGCAAATATTTGTATAGAAACACCCTGGTTTTTCCAACATGTCCCTTACTTTAATCCACATAAATCATTCCACATGCCTCAGATGCCTGCTGTCCTGAGCTGGGTCTTGATCCATCCCCAGCGATCCATCCCACTGTCAGGTCAGATTTGTAGTGAAGTAGCCTGCATCAGTCCACTATTTAAAAGTGGTATCTGTTGTTGTAGTAGTAGGTTATGGCAAGGAGGTTTTATGGAGAAAACCTCCTTGGTTATGGCTACTCAAGAATTTTGTTATTTCAAATAAGGATGACTTAGTTGTCATGTGACTCATGTCCTTTACTTCTAGAGGTAAAAAACCTAATTGGACACTGGTGGCCTGACTGTAGTACTAGTAGACTGACGCTATATTTGTTTTGTCATTTCACATTTCAAGTTGCATTTTTTTCCATGAGAGTACAGTGGAGTAGAGCAGGATGCTGGTAACTCACACAAGTAACTTTATACATGTCTTAGCTATGGCCCATTGAGTATCAGATGTTTTCCTGATGACCCTGCTGTATGGTACATGTACTCTCCAAGCAGAGATCTATGGCTGTTTTTTTACGTTTTTGAGGTGTTCGTTTTTGTTGGGCTTTCTGACAAACGAAAAGAAAACCTGAAAAAAATTCCTAAAAAGACATCAAAACGTGGACTAACTTCTGCTTGGAGGGTTATGCCAAGGTCACATTTCCAAACCGGGGCCTGGCCGGGCTGTTTGCGTGAACGAAAAATGAAAGTGTTATCAAGAAATATACACATGTCATGCTCATGACAATTTTTTTCTTACATTTTGTGTGTTTTGTTATCTTTTATATCACTTTTCATTTCTGTAAACTGCCTATAGCTGGGACCCTAGCATAACTGTATGGCACAGGGTGGAATTCTCTTCCTGAGATGCTGTGGTCAGTGCAAACGTTGCCCTTATCAGCTGCACACAGGGTTGTGAGGGGGTTGTGAGGCTGATGGGAAGTGATAGGTGCTGGCCCCACAGCAACATAAGGCCCACAGATGGCTGGGGGGAGGTCAGGGGTCACGTACCTGGGTCCTTTAGCACCAATTTAGTCTGGAGATGTATGTTGGCTGTAAGCAGGCGGGAGCAAACTTTAATGGCAGAGGGGTCAGAGAAGGCCACATTCCAACCTCCAGGTATGGTCCTTTGTCCTATATGCACATTTATGCCATTGCTAATTATAACACTTGACCTACATAGTAATCCCTTTCCCTCAATCTTCCCTGTTAGTAGTCTTAGTATCCCTAATACTGCAAGAGAGAGGTAAACTTCGGAGTAAGATAGCTGGACGTGTTGCACGCAGAAGGAACAAAGGCTGAATTTGACCCAGATAGAAAGTTTATGGTTTCCTGTTGGCTGTATTCCATGAATTAAGGGGTATACATTCAACTTACAAAATTTGAGTTCCTCAACACATACTGAGTTTTTTCAGTGGAAGTGCGTAACTTGGGTAACATAGTAGTAGTATGGCTGTTGTAGGTAAGCAGTATCCGCTATTTAATTTAGAGATCTTGGTATGGCTGGGCAGTGAGTATCAGTTTTAGCCCGTCTCTTCCTTGCATTGTTGCAATGCAAAAAGGTGAGATCTTATTACTTATTACCACTTACGCATGTATGAAATTGTTCTTATCTCTCTACCCGCCTCCCCCCCCCCAATTTTCCATACTGCTGGCATGGAGTATCCCTTGGCAACCCACCCGCTTAGCTCTCCTGTTTGTAGCTGTTGAACTTGAAGTGATCAAGTCGACTGTTGCATAGAAGTAGGGAGCTCAAACTTTAACCCTGATAGCAGACATGTTTGCTGACTTCCCCGTGGTCTTGACCCTCAGTACGACCTTGTGTATCCCTGTGATAATAAAATGCAGATAGGGACACCAACATGGAGGCCAGCTTCCCTGTGATGTATGAGTTTTTGAGCCAGTTGAAAGTGAAGCCAGCCATCTGTAACAACACAGCCTGCTGGGAGTAGCCAGCAGCCTGGTCTCATTCCTGTGTTAGGCTGTTCCATTGGAATCAAAGTTGAAATATGCAACTTTATGACTAAAAATCTAGAAAGAAAAAAAATTGATGGAGTCTTTTTATTTTCTGTTGAAAGCACACGTGTTCGTTATGCAGCAAAAAAATATTCACCCAAAACTAACCGTGACAACGATATCTATCGCATTTCAAACTGCAGGTACCCACTATCGGCACAGGGCCACTGTTGTACTGCAAGCGCCGACCGCAGCACTCATAGAAAAATGCGTCACGCTCATATCCTATCGCTCGAATGACGAAACTTTCCTACCTAATCCTGACAGTTATAAACAAGCTTTCATCTCAAATTCTTCTTATATCAGGTCGGGCCAATAAAGGGCAATTTATGATCTACCTAAACACACGCCTCTTATGCCCGGTTATTGTTTTTGGACGGATTCTTTTGGAGTATACACGCGGACTAACACAGGAATGAGACCTTAATCCCAGACTCCTTCCTCTGGACAGGTATTTACATGGATTAATCTTAAAGTTTGTTTCTAAGAAATGACAGACTTAAGACAAAGTAAGGCTTCTTTTCACTGACGAGTTACTTTGTACTCCAGATGGAATCTGTTGGCCTTATAGCTAAACATGGTCTGGTGATATGCAGTATGGGTTTCTTCAATTATAACATGTAGATCTGGTAGAAGTGTGAAACAAACTCCTGTGGTCTAAGTATATGTCTGATAATCGCTAGTTGAAAACTGTCCAAAAATTCTACCATTTAAACAAAGATTATCACTTGTGTCAAAGACTGGTATTGGAATCGAGCGTCACTATGATTATCTTATCATGTGCAGGTGTTGAGTACCAGAAGTGGCTTGTAAAGTAGTGCAGGTTTTCCTTCTGAAGTACCTCACGACCTGTCAATGGTTTATGGTGACATCTTTGCTACTTGTTGTCTTGCTACACTTCTTGATTTATTTATCTATAAACCTTTTGGGTAGTCCCTTCAGTTGCAATAACCAACTCCCTTATACCTAGGCCAGGTATACACTAATGTATTTACGGCTGTCTCTACCAGACTAAAACTACGCTCAGAGAGAATATTTGCCTGGGTAGTTTAATTTGGCCACCATAGGGTTTCATCGGCCGATACAGGAGGGGGAATTGTTAACCTTCCTGCATGCTTCTCTCCTAACTAATTAGTCTTCTTTTTGCCAAATTCTATGATTCATACCCCCTGTAGGAAGGCCTGGTGGAGGCTACTTATTTTAACTTACAATTTACAAATCACGTAAGTGACCCGTACCGTTAGGTATCATATGTACAGTAAGCAAGGATTGGAACTCAAAACTAACTTAGGATCCTTTCACAGTCATTTGTCACTACAACTCTGTGTATACCACAGTATACACCAGAAGCATGCACCTTCTTGTTTCAGGTACTTTGAAGTCCCACATGCCAAACAACATTGCCTGGTCCTTCTCAACACAGCTGGGAGGAAAGTGCAACTGTCAGCTGTGGGTTGTAGTAATTGGACCCATGAAGCATGTGCATTGTTTCAGACAGGCCTATTACACCCCCCTATTCTCCTGACACTAGTGTTGTTTCTCTTACCTGACAGATTCATGTGACTTCCCACATCATACAATATATAACAGCATTAACTCAATTTCACAGACAAGATTTCATTATTGAATTGGGTCATCCAGCCCTACTGGTGCCATACGACTGAAAGCCTAACAAATTCTTCATACATCTTTTAAAACATTTTACACAATTTTGATGCAGTCGATGCAAACTGTTTAGATTGAGCTGTATGGATATAAAACTTTTTTCATCAGGCTTTCTTGAGGATGCGATGGTCTTGACAATCATTCATATACCAGCGCCCAAACTAAGCACCATATGAGTTATGACACCAGAATGACCAGATGATATGTCCAGGTATGTCAATAAGAACACCTTTTGCGCATGGAAAAAGCAGTTGACTGGAATACAGATTAGACAGAAATCACACATGGCCTATATTTAGAACCAAAAAGATGTGTAAAAGCTGGATTCAAACTGAGGATTATTCCATTACGATTCGTGCGAGCCCAAATACGTGCACGTCTGACCAAAGGTACAGTTTCTGTCTGAGGTAATTATTGATCCAGTGTTCAAAATAAATGGCCTCAAGGCTCAACAGAATGCTTTGAACACTATAACTTTGAGGTGCCTAAAAACAACCGAAACCCTGCAGTTGAAAAAAGACAGGTGTGGCACAAGAAGTACTGCACAGGTAACTAAGAACAAAGAACATTCTTCCTACTAGTGTGTACCAAAACTCAACCATTGTAATGAATTGTCCCAGCCCTCAGTGGGTCTCTAGCATGTCGCCTCAGTGGATGGTAAGAGACCTGACAAGCACCCTGGTGAAACAGGGTCTGCAAGGTCAGTGTTTATGGAACTTCAATCAGGGACCAACTTGGTTTCCTCCCTGTTGCCATGGCAACTCCTCATTATCGTGAATTTATGGCTCCACATTGAGACACTCTGGGCCTGTTTATCACTTGTAGGTAGTTTCCAAATGTCTTCAAGATGACCTAACCTGAGACACCCTGTGATGCTCAGGGTGGTACTCTCCCAATCCCAGTTGTAAATCTGGTGTCTGGAGGCTGCAGCATTTGTCAGTCTACATTTGTCAAGTTGGGCTCAAGGTAGCAGAATACAGTTTTTGGCCTATGGGGATTTTTATAGTTAAGGGCCACAAGGTGACTGGCTTCGACGGGGTAAACATTATAGTGCGGTGCACTTGAGATGTACGAAAAACAATATGTTTTCAAGAGTTTAGGGTACAACCTACAAATAACTAAAAAAAACTAAAATTCTGTAGGCGTATCGGCTCCTCACGCCCACTTTGAAACAGCGCTCTGCGAGAGGTCACTGAACTGCAGCCGGCTGACCCCGTGAGGCGGCTCAACATGGCGCTTTTATACACAAAGCGGAAAAGGTCCACTATCCAAATCCTACAGTCTAAAAGCCGACATATTTCTACACCACACAGCACAGTGTACACATGGATGCTTCTCACATGCAGCTTACTACCCAGTCTTCAAGAGTTTGGGCCACACTACATTTTGTACCCGTGTCGTAGAGAGAAAATGCTGTGTTCTGCGACCTCAAAAGCCAAATACTGTAGTATTTACTTCCATGTAAAATGGAGGTCATATAATGTTAGCTTTGGGTTCCATTTGTTTGTGTGTGTGTAGGTATGTGTTTCCGCAACAATAACTTAAGAACCCCTGGTTTGTGTTGATATTTGGTATGTGGGTAACGTTAGGTGTTGTGGACACAAAGGTCACAGTCGAGTTTGGGCCTCCTTGCATCTAATCTTGGTACTGCAGCAGAACATCCATTTTTTGTATCTTTTGTCCTGAACATGCTTTGGTATTGCATTGAACTCACTCACCAGTAGGGAATCATTTTTGTAGCATAATATTCAAGCTCAAGTAAATCTATGCCCCAAGTGCTGATTATGGAGGGACAGCAACTGGGTTGTGACAGCACAGATTACCTTGTTAAGATTCATGCAAAACAAAGGTGGCCCAGCTTAAGTTCATTGACTCCTGGTGAAACAGTAGCCTGGAATCCAGACCTATTATAGCTCCCGAGTCTCTCTCCGCAAATAGTATTTGCGGAGAGAGACTCGGGAGCTATAATAGGTCTGGATTCCAGGCTAGTGAAACAGTACCAGACTACCAGTGTGATTGGAAAGTTTCATTAGCAGAAACTGAGGGCTTTAGGAGTTAGAGGAATTTGGGGGGAAGGCGCTGCCTTTTGTTATACATGCTGGCTGATGTTGTTATACAATCATTGACACTAAGGTAGTTACTGATGATATTGTACTGTTGAAGTCATGAATTATTCAAATGTTATCGGTGATATAAATCTTTCATTGAGAACTGTGAGTCACTCTTAAGCTCTGTATAACAGTATGATGTGATGATAGTGCATGTATACAGTTATGTTGTAAAAAAAGCACTGCTTGAACTTGAATTTCCTTGCTGTTATCCTCCTTACAATTTCCTGGTTGGTCCCTTGCCTGCATCCAGTGGCTGTGGATCAGCAGGAAGTGTGAGTAGCCTAATGATTAGTTCAGGTAGTTGTGAACCAGGTAAATGATAAGGATTCCTTGTACAGGCTTTCACCTTGTATTTATTTGAAGGACAGGAAAAAGTGCACTGCACACTGTCGCAGTTCTCTGAGGATTGGCAAAATGAGGAATAGTACATCTACCGGGGTACCTTGTTTTATCAAAAGTTTCACAGATTTCTTCTATAACCTTTCATAGACACAAGTTTGGCCTAATGACTTCCATTACAGAACATGTATATGTATCTAGCTGGTGTAAGATTACTAAGAAGTTAGGATGACTTTCTTCCTTGAATACCGTATGTTTGGCCTTTCTGGAGCCTTTCAGGGTAGAATCATTGGAATATATTATTTAATCAAAAAGTATATAACCTCTATAGAACAGAGGTTATCATGTTTGATAAACCGTTCCAAAGAATTCCTTCACAGAGTTTGCAGGAGGTAGGACTTGATAGAATTCTCCAAGAAAGGTCGCTTTGGTGCTAATTTTCCTCAGGAGTCAGTCTGAACAAAACCTCTATAGTTGCCCAGTGGCATGAAAGGGTGCAGAAAATAGTAGCACATTGTTTGGACTGAAAGGTTGTTGTGCTGTCCTCCCATGTGGTGGGTGGGGGGGCTTTGTCAATCCGTTCTGCTTGTTCTGTCTCTTCAACTTGACTGTCTGTTTGGGGACCAACCATTTATGCCTTTTTAGGGAGCATATAATGTAAATAGAGCTGTAGATAGGATTTTGAAAGTTTTGAAATCCACAGAATTGAAGATATGTTTTCAAAGCTTTTTTTTTTCAAACAAGATAGGAGAGCAATTTTAGACCAGATTTAATACTTAACAGTTTACTGTAAGACTATAACAATGTCCAGGACTTGAACAAAGTTCAGCACTTTGAAAAACCCATTTGCAGGCTTTTGTAATATTGTATACTGCTTGTTTTGATCTCTTACTAGCTTTATCCTCCCAGTACCATAGCTACATGTGGTAGTTCCTTTTAAAAGTATATATGGCTGTAAAATACAACCTAGTGAATATATATCTTACAGCAGCAGTGGTCAGTGTAGGAGTAGGTCAACCAGTGAGGAGTGGGGATCTGCTGACCAGTAGGTTTTGTGTCTCAACAAACAAACCTATTAATACCACATGGGCCTGTTTGCTCACACCCTGCTTTCATTTGGCCCTGCCTTGTGCCCAGAAGTGCCCAGGATATATACTGAAGGTACAGATGGTCCTTTTTCCTTACAGTTAGTTACAAGTAGCTTCTCCTTGCTTTTGTTTCCTGGTAAGTTTATACAACAGACTCGGGTATTAATTATACTGCAGTTGTTGGTAAGGATATGGTCAATGTTAACATTCAGAATAGTGTCACAAGCATGCCCGTAGCCAGGATTTTGAATGGGGGGGTTCGTTTTCATGTTTGAGGGACCAGCGAGCGCCGTAGGCGCGAGACGAGCGCCGCAGGCGCGAGCTTTCTAGGGGGGTCCGGGGTTATTCCCCCCCGGAAAATTTTAAAAATTGAACCTTCTGAGATGGCATTTCCTGTGTTTTTGAGAGGGTTTTAAAGAGAGAAATCAGAGACAAAGTTAGCAGTTTTTTCTAGGAATTCCAGCTCCGCTGGTGTGATACAAATAAGTCCGCCTAGAAAAAACAACCTTGTACATTAAAAAGTGGACCTTCACGCGTTTCAAATTCTAAGAATTGAATCTTCTGAAAGGGCATTTTCTGTGTTTTTGAGAGGAATTCAGAGGAAAAATCAGAGACAAAGTTTTTTCTAGCATTCTAGCTTCTGTGGCGTTGCTGGTGATACAAGTAAGTCCGCCTTGAAAAAAATCTTGAACATTTAAACGTGGACCTTCAAGCCTGAAAAAGTGGACCTTCAAGCCTAAAAAAGTGGACCTTCAAGCCTGTGGGGGGGGTTCGGACGAACCCCCCGAACCCCCCCTGGCTACGGGCATGACAATCAATGAAACTGGATCACTCTAGATCATGCCCTGGAAATGACTAGTTGTAGCCTGGTTGCAGGAATGCAGTATGGCTGTTTAAGTTTTCTCGGTCAGATAGTTCAGTACTGTATTGTAGTTTCAGAAAGTGTGTAACGTTGGGTAACATAAATTCGGGATTTTTCCGATAATGGTTGACTGAAATCAATCTAGCAGAACAATAAACCATCCTTTTTTTCTATAATTCTGTCAGTATCATGTACTATCTTTGCACTAATCATATATATGGTAGATTTTGTCTCTAGTCGTGCTGACACCATAATATTTCAACTTGAAACTACCGTCCGCCGCACGCACAATAACGGTGCTGTCGGACAGGGGGGCACATTAATTCGGGAGAGAAGATTCGTCTTGAATATCTTACCGCTAATCACATTTTATACAGCAGCTATTCGTTCCATCCTTAGCTTGAGGAGAGTGCTATGGATATAGACGTGTCCAAGTAAAAAAAAATACACGAAAAAACGGCCGTACCGCACACATCAGGCCAGTTCGGGAACAACCCGTGTGTTGAGTCGGTAGAACTTCACTCAAAGTCGGCCCATCGTCATCATCGGGCAACGTGTAACGTTACATTATTCATGGCAAGTTAGCTGGATGCCGTAGCAATGGTAATACTACTATGTCCATGTGTTCCTTGTTGTGTTAGGAGCAAACTTTGAGGAAAATATCTTCCTCAGTCCACTATCACACGCAGCATTTAGACAAAAAAGTGTTCCTCACAAACCTTTGTCGTCTGCTTGACAACAGGATTCTGGTTAACAATATGGCGGCGGGAAAATACACGTGCCGTAGGTTGTAGCAACAGAGAGGAGTTTTGATGATTGATCACACTTAGAATCCAGTTGCAGGTTAGCAAAAGAGATTGTAATAAGTTGTCTTATAAATAATTGTGTTTAGCAGGCAGGAGATGTGACATTTGTCTTATAAACCAGCGAACAACCGTGCTGGGTGATTCTCCCATGAAGCCCCCAGACTCTGTCAATAAGGGACGGAGAGTTTTTGACGTCGCCAACTTCTAATGCATGGTTATCGAAGCTTTTCAGCCAGTGTTCTGAATACGTTAGTCTATCTGCTTTGCATTGCTGGCGTTATAACTGATTTTGCATGTAGCACATATCCCTAAATACGCCGTTTTCGAAAAATCGCGAATTTAAGTACCCCACGAATTTATGTTACCCAACGTTATATATAGTTTAAATCTAAGTTTACCTCTTTTTTTTTCATTGTGCATTAGAACATGCTTAGATTTGACCAATCATTTGCAGGCAGAATCATAAAATGGGAAGAGTACACTGTGTGTCAAGAGATATATTTCTGATCCTTGAACAAAGTAACCTCCCGTTTGGAACTTTAAGAAATTAGATATTAAGACTTACAAACTCCTCTTTACTGTTGGATCACAGGTACGGTCTATTGAAGGCTTTGGTATATCATGATATGTGTACACCAGGTGTACATGTATACATGTAATTCAACATTTGAATGCAAACATCTTTATTTGATTCTTTGCTTTTTTCCCTCTTTTGTCATGTCACGATGAGTCAGACTGCTCTGGTCAAGGCAAGGAAGTGAAATATTTGGTCAAGTACATCCCAAAATTATTTCTGTCATCTTTATGTCTCATTTGGCAAGTAACCTTTATACTGGTACATGTATAACCTTTTACCAGCGTGTGTATACGTGGATGCTTGTTCCAAAGTAACCATCTCCTAGGCCAAGACAAACTGTCATCCTCCTTAGCCCCCCTCAGAAACATTTTGGTTATTCCCCTCTTGAAGGTCGTGCTAATATTGACCATCGCAAACTGATGAAGGAGTAAATGTGAACCATGTTTGCAAAAGGACATCCAGGCTTAGCTTCAACACAGAAGCTAGAAACTCTACAAAGAAGAACTGTACGATCAGTGCAGTAGAATTGCAGATTAAAAAATTTCCGTCTTTGTCAGTTCTGAGTAGAGTGAATTATGTGTGGAATTATGTGATTTTGTAGTACATAACCCCAACTTAGCCTTTCCAAACAGACAGGCGTTTGCGGAGGCAGAAGAAGTAGACAGTTTGTCCAGTGATCAAACAGTAACACCCCTGTGGTTTGTTTTCCAGGAAACATGGAGGGGAAAAACCCCAAACCCGGGAAGAAGGTGCTATTGAAAAGCCACAGTATGCCGGAGTCGAAGTTTGCAGCCAAGATTGCTGAGATGAGATCAGAGGATGCGGAGGGAGGGTCCGATGCTGGCGGAGACGGGGTAGCGACAGGCGACGGACCGTCAACAGCAGAGGATAACACTTCAGAGGATGTTGACAAGTTTTCAGTCTCGTTTGAGACGTATATGGAAGAGATGTCACGATCACACCAGCGGATGTCAAGACTTAGCCGAAGGAAAGCAAAGTCGGGAAGAGCGAAAACTGTCAACTCGGCTCAACAGCAAAGTTACGCCTTGGGTCACCTAGAACAGCTTATCAAGATTATGGAGCAGATTGCGGTTATCAAAGAACAGAACGGTAAACTGAAGAAAAGGATTTCCTTCCTTGAGGACATGAACCGAATGTATAAAATGAGAAGCGAGGTTCTGTCTTTAACCTGTCAGTGTGGGGCACGCAGGCCTAAACCATCTGTAAAGAAAATAAACATTCAGACTAAGCCAGAGAACTCCAACGTTTCCAAGTCCAAACAGTCTGATCCGCAGACTTCTTCCAACACGGAGGAGAATAAACTGTTAGCAAGAGAAGAGAAGAGAGCCAGAGAAGATGGGCCGACCAGACGGAAGTTGGGTTATATCAGAAACGCCAAGAAGCGAGAGAGGAGCAAGTCTGTTGGTGTTGTGTTAGATCGGGAGGCATTTCGTGAGCTAAAGTTGGGGGAAATGGGAATGAAAGGCCTAAAAGAGCGATGGGACAAGCTAAAGGGAGCTGTCCAAAACAGAAGGTCTGCTTTTGTACCAGACAAAGGTGAGAGTGAGAGTGAGCACGAGAAGCAGTTAGAAAGTAGACGAAGGGTGTCTAGGCCAGAAAGGATTAGACAACGCGAGAGTCCATCCGGAGAGGTTTCCGATACAAAGTCTGTAGACAGTGGATGCGCACATCTGTCTGATGATGCATCTGCACATGGCACTGCCGAACGGCATAGACAACTACTGTCTGTAAACAACACCTCTGTGACAGTACACACTGATCCTCTGCGTAAGAAGAAGTTTGAGTTGAACAAGGCCGCCAGTTCAGTGCAGGTGCAACAGACAGGAAGGCACTCCGAATCTGGTGAGAAGACGGCGTCCACTCCAGAAAGGAGACGTAAACTTGGTCGTGTGTCCCTGCCCCAGCCTGAAGCAAGTGCCGAAGTCTTGGAAACATTGACCATGTCTTCTGCAACTGAAGGTGATAGTACTGCAGGTGTAGATCTAAAAGAAGACGTCAGAAGCAGGAAGACTTCTCCATGGGGTAAGGTACGAAGTGCACTGCTTCAGAGAAAGGAAAGCATCAAGAGAAGGCAAAGAAAGGAGGGTGCAGATGGAGAGAATGCCCCAGACACCCCCAAAGATGGAAGGTCACGGTCTGTGTTTGTGAGGCGGAGGGACTTAAAACTACGACAGGCAAGGTCTCGTTCGATGTACAACCCAGGAGACCGGTGGCACAATGAGACTCCAAGTCCAGGGAAGTTCAGAAAAACCTACTCTAAAGATGATATTGAACTTGATGGAAAGAAACATGAAACTTCGCCTGTTATTTTACCACAAGAGACAACTCCTGCTAAGGGTAATGTTAGCAAAAGCAAGTGTAGCCAGCAAGATAGAGACCAGCCCAAAACTGAAGAGCTAGTGCAGGAATCGTCAGAAAAGAAAGAAAATGGTGCAACATCTAATGAAGCCAGAAACTCTGTAAAAGCACAACCAGAACAAGACAACTTGAGTCCAGGCATATCAGAGGAGTTCAGCAGGAAGATGCAACAATGGGAAGAAAGGTGGCAGAAACCGGAGATGACAGACACAGAAGGTAAGCTTGAGTTACACTAACTTACAGTACTGCACAGATGTATGTTTTTTTGGCTGGTGCATTATTTGTACAACATCATATTTTTATTATCCAACTTTCAGACAGATTTGAACATAAGATACTGGGAATGGAATGGCCAAAGATATGTACTACCAGTATGTTATTTTTGGCTGGTGGATTAGTATTTTTATCATCCAATTCCAACTTTTAGGCTGATTTGAAAAAAATGATAGTGGGATGTCCAAAGATCTCTCTTCGGGGAAATCAAAGATGTTTGATATTAGCCACACTCTCCCTTGTTGCTTGTGTTTCTTGTAGTGTCTTGGAGACATAACATTCCAGAAAACTTAGTCAAATTTTTCTAGGCACACAAAATGGTTTCCTCACAGGGGAAATGCTGAGGAGAGTGGGAGGGTGGACTAATATTTACATAGACCATCACGTCATGACTAGACCAACTGCTGTATGTGGTTAGCAGGTTTACAAGTGTGCGGTGGACAATAACAACTTGTCAGCACTCAGAGATAACAAACCTCTGCCAAGGCTGCATACTTATCTTTATATAGATTTGACTGTTTTCAGAAAAAGCGCTCTCTGGCAGGTCATTGCTGAACTGCAAAAAGACCATGAGTCTTTCAAGTTGTTTTACAGAGCAATAGACCGTTCCACTAGCCCTGCCCACCACCGTCAAAATGTAGAAATAAAAAATAGACACATGCAAATATTAGACAGACATGCAGCCGCTCTTTCATTTCAAACCAAAAATCTCCATGCCGTAATTGGTTGAACCAATCAAAAGTTGAGCTGCTAATTGTGATGGACAGTGAGGATCAGTCTATGGGGAAAAAAAGAAATACATCTTGTACCCAGATCCAGACCTACTTGCCATTCTATCCTGAAACCTAATAACTTGTTCTATTAGGCCATGTCCTATCCAGAAAATGGCTAAGACTAAGAACTAATGTAAATAAGCTAAAATGTTACAACCAATCAGCATGAACCAGAAACTTTGCTGTGTCTAAAAGCTTTTTGATCTGTGTTAAAAAAAGAGCTAAAATTCCTAAATGAAAGAGGTCTGGAGATGGTGAGAAGTATATAAAAGGAGAAGGGGATGACATCACTTCACTGCTTCCCTGTGATTTTCAGTGAAATATCTCAGATTATGGTGTGCACATAAAAGAACCCAACACACTTATCCAGAAGAGTAGGTGTCAGTGCTTGGCCATAAAAGCTAACCTTAGCAAAGCTGCATTGCATTCAGCTATTGAAACTCCACTATGCTTCGACTCAAGCATTACAGCTCAGTTTGGCTAAAGAAGGAAAGAAAGTGCTATGTAATGAAGCCGTGGTGAAAGGTGGTCTGGTGAAAGGGAAACGTTTGCCTAACTGTGTGTGTTTCAACACTTGGTAAGATGTGTGGCATTGTGCCACAAGATTCCAAGGTGGTGACTTCAACTGGTGAGAGGAACTGACCTGGTGGTGAACCAAACTTTGCAGCCAGCTAGACACATGTGATCAGAGAAATCTGGCATTCTCTGTTATCATAATATTTACCACTTGACATAACAGTTAGCATCTCATGTATCCTCAGAAAGATACACAGAGGCTTCCTTTGCTTTGAGTTTGAATAGGGAACGTCAGGTGACCTAGCTGGGGTATAAACTCTTGTCAAGAAATTAAAAATTGTTATATCTACAGTACTTTGTATTTAAAATCCTTTCCTTTAAACTTTTCAGTTACTGGTATTGTTCTTTTCAATATCAGCAACATCTACCGTAAAATTCCTATTTACGTACGCACTTTTTAAACTTTTCAAGTTGCAAGCAGGTGCTCCAGGCTGACGCTAAAGTCGGGGTGCGTACGTTAGGAGGGGTTCTTCCTCGGAAAAATCGCATATCAGCATGAGAGTACGGTACATCTTCATGAAAATGAAGTGTGGAATGCTACCACACAATCAATCAGTAATAAAGAATAAAATAATACATGTATCTAAATTGTTTGATATTTTCTACCCAGAAACATTTTCTCAGTAAGTTGAACATAGCGGGCGGGCCGCTACACTGTGGGCCGACAAACCGACGCTGTAAATCACCCGCTATGCTGTTTTTTTACCCAGCGTAGCGGCGAAAAAAGACAAAAATACCGTAGTAAAAATGCAAAGGCACGCGCCTCCGCTGTTTCGTAGGAAGCCATACAGCTACCAGCTCCAAGAGCTCCAAGGGAGGTGCCAATTACTAAATTAGCACCCCGCCCTACCGCTCCGATCTTGTCTCGCCGTCCCTCCCACCCGGGAAAATCCCATATCGGCTCGTGTGCCGCTGGCAGCATCGCGCGAAAACGTAAACAATGGCTGAGTAGGTCTCCATGTGCACAATCTGCGGGGCGGTTCCCGACTATCAGAACAGCCGTAAATGTATCAGATTCCCGGGGAATCTCCTTATTTGGAAGTTAACAGTCCGCAGTTGATCAACACAGAAGCTGTTCTTTGTAAAAGATTCCTTTCTCTGTCAGCGTGGGAATAGAATTAATTCTGTATTTCTGACAAATTTCTAGAGCAAAGTCACGTCATTTTCCCATCCATAACAGCGAATTAATGCACAGAAAATTCATTTTTACAAAGAGAGGAAGATAAAGTTTCAACTTTTATAGAAGCTTCGCCATGATTGGACAATTCGGCTACTGCAAATTTGTGGCACCGCCCACAAACCGCCGACTTTCCTTTTAGTAGACTTTCTGCCGCCGACGTCGCCATGGTCGCGACTGTCAT
Source organism: Branchiostoma lanceolatum (assembly GCF_035083965.1). NCBI lineage: Eukaryota > Metazoa > Chordata > Leptocardii > Amphioxiformes > Branchiostomatidae > Branchiostoma > Branchiostoma lanceolatum. The sequence continues at coordinate 5,875,095 of NC_089735.1, forward strand.
CAAAGGCTGCCGACTGTCACTCAGTGGCAACTTTGTGGGAAAACGCGCGAGTTGGATCTCCGTACGTGCAAGGAGGCTAAACAGCGAACCTCTGGCGACGTTACGTTCCCTGAACTTTCCCACAGCGATGCTTGTACAAAGTTTTTATTAGACGGAAGTTCCACGTTATCTGTAAGACGCAGAACAGCGGTTTCGGCTTCCTGGAACGGGCCGGCGGCGTATATATATTTGGGGGAGGGGTGACGCAATTTCTTAGACGGGCTTGGACGGGCCAAGGTTCTCTAAATGCCGCGGCAAGGGACTTTCGTATTAGGATTTTCGCCGCCGACCGCCGAGGGAAGATCGCCTCGGCGGAGATTTTTCTGGAAACATGCCTGCGTTGAAGCGTAGTATACCAGGAATATCGCTTCCTATTTCGCACCGAAGAAAACTTCTGACAGCTACGATTGTTGCGCTTCGACTTAGGACAGCTGGACACAGCCAAAAAAAGGAAAACTGGTATCGACTATTGATATTGAGTAGCTAAATAAACTATTGATATTGTTGTTTGTGAGTTTCAAGTTGTCTTTCACCAGAAATATTGTATGTCAAGGTCATGTGGAGAAGTTGATTGACTGCCACGATTAACATAAATATGACCCTCAAAACTGAAAAAAAGCCTTCTCAATAGCCTAAAATGCAGGAGCTTCCCCCACCGGGGCTCTGCCCCTGGACCCCGTCGCGGGCTTTAGGCAGCCTCCGAACCCCTGCCCCGATGCTGTGAAAAAACCTGGCGAGAATATTGATAACCCTTTAAGTTGGTAAACATCATCGGAAGGATGATCATTCATGTCAACCTCTTTAACTATCCACCGAAATGCTGGAGAGGGGGTGCGTACGTTAGGAGGGTTTTTCCCCTAAACATTTCAACTCACTGAGTCAGGCCCGCAATCGTCCCCAAATCGGGGGTGCGTACGTTAGGAGGGGTGCGTACGTAAATAGGAATTTTACGGTAATAGAGTTTTTTTTAATTTGAATTATAGGTGACAGACTTTATTATGATAGTGGCCAAATGTGTTGATATGCTCACACAGCAATGTGTAAGTATAAAATTTGTAAAAGTGGCATAATTTATTTTTGAAAAGTGTACAGTGTACTTAAGTTGCCCTCTGTGCTTTGCCCGCCAAAAGTTCACTGACTTTGAAGCTCAGTTTTCTGTGCATGAAAGGTCCAGACACAGAGACAGATAGACGTGAAAGTTTTGTAGACAGAAATAGTCTTACACAAGTGAGAAGTATGTGACTACAAGCCCTGTTTGGAGCAGACAGCTGCTCAGTGGCAGACTCAGACCAACTGCTTGGTTTCTGTACCTTTGATGCCGAACCTAAAGATACACAAAAATCCTTTCAAGTTTCATTACATGGTGCAAATTCAATGAATGCTGAACGGTAACTGTTTAAACGTTTGCCAGTTTTATGCAGTAATTCTTTGATTTTTCCAAGATGACAAGAAACTAGGTATAAAAAGACAAGGAACTTAAAATATCCACTTTTCTGGAAATTAAGGCTAACTTTATTTCACAAGTTCCAGGACAGGACAGTAAATGAGATCGCACATGTAACGTTATATATAGAGTTTTAAGGTGTTGTGTTCAGATTTACACATGATGTTGCTTTAGGCCTTCCTTTTGTCAACATTGGAAAGAGTCACATGATTATCCAAGCTAGTGTTCTGACATGTGGGTGGCAGGAAGCAAAATCAAAGGATTCCAGCTATGTAGTGTTGAAATTACAGAGGAACTCCCTCTTGGTCTGGTCTGGGCCTCCCAACTCCACAGGAAACCAGGTATGTACGACCTGTGCTGTTATTTTGTCTCCCAAGAAGGCTGACGTTCCCTGAAAGGGTCCAAGTATTTTGAGCAGGAATTCAGACCTGAAACTCTAGATTTCGGAAGGTTAGCAAAGATCAAGGCAAAAATGGCAGGAACCGAAAACTGTTGGCAACCTGGAAAGGACTTTAGGCACCCTGTCACGCTATCAAAATAGACCTGCCTGCATGCAGTATTGAGATGTCAGGTCAGTGTCACAAAGTGGATATTTGTGTTAGTGTCTTGTTAGCAGAAAAAAGGTGAGCACACACCATTTTGAATGAACCAGTTGGAAGATTATCATATTTTTCCACAAAGAGTTTTGATTACAATTTCAGAACTTCTAACTGGCAGGAGACAGCAGATTTAGCTTTCAGCATGCAGGAAAATTCATTATCCCCAAGGTCACATTGGCAGGACTGTTGGTTCAGCAGATATGGATATTGGCATGGACTGGGAATAAGTCACATTCTCGCTCATGTGTTTTAGTTACAGTACGATGTCACCCATGAACTTGAATGATTCACTTCTGAAAATTTTGTCAGGGAGTTTGGGACAGACCGATTTTGTTAGTTAGGGTTAGGAGTAAAACGAGGGATTTCTAGGAGATAAAGTTTCAACCTGACTTCTTTCTGTTTGTTATCAAGGCCTACATCTCTTACTTGATTTTAATCAACAATGGCAGGTAAGGAAGGAAGATTCTAACAGAAGAAATATGCAATGTTTAAACAACCATGTGCCAGTTTCTTTACTCAGAGTAGAAAAGAAAGTTGGGGGTCTGCATGCCCTTTTCGGTGAGGTGTAACAAGCATAGCCCATTGTTTACCCATGAATTCATCATTAAGCTTTATCGACAAATTATTCATATCCAGACACCCTAAGAACACAATGAAACCTCAAATGAAATCGTTTCCAAAAAAACCTTCTGCAATAACAATTCAGTTATCATTAAGACTTAAAGCACTCTTGAATATATTGTTAAGTATTGCCGGCCTTCCTGAATTAACCGTGTTGCCAGGATCCCCCCATGCTGACCCTCATAGTTAAAACCTTCTGACATGGTTGGTAAACAGTCCTTTTTTGTTGGACCTGGTAGGAAAGGTTTCTGTCTGAAGTTCTCTGAATGATGGTTACTGACTCGCACAGCCATCAGCTGCCAAGTGCAACTGCACAGAGCCAGGCTGTGGTGACCTCTGTTGACAAGGTCAGATGGCTGTGTGTCAGCAGCTGATGTACTGCCTCATTAGAGACAGGAGGGAGCTGTCTCCTTGGGGAGACTTGAACTTGACTGTAGCCCCCTTATGGTGAGAGATGGCACCCATTCCAGGGCCTCACACATTAGCACTATAAATATTAGTGAAATGGACAGAAAGTAGTTTTTCCGACTACAGTTCTTTGATATCCCAAAGTTGGCCTAGGATGGTTGGCTGTTAGAAAAAAATGGTAAGTAGTTGATTTCAAATTCTTGATAATTAGAAAATAATGGAGAATGAATGCATAGACTTGGTACCCCAGGTAATTTGCTTAACAAGAAGTGCGACTCCGGCAGTCAAAATCTCTCTGTTGTAACTTTTTAAAGTTACATTAGAGAGCATTAAATGAGAATTAAAATGCTTATTTCAAAGATGAGATGTATTTTGAGACATTCTCATTGGGAGTCAAACTATGCAATAATGGTACACATAGTTAAATCTTTATTCTTTTACTTCTACTAAGTTAGATACGCTTACTTCCCTTCATACTAGCGGCAGAGATTTGTCCTCTCTGAGTGCATTTCTATTCTGCATATTTTCAAGTGAACAGTGAATGGTTCATTGTTGAAACTTTGCCATACTAGTACCAGGTTCCATCTGCAGATGCACATCACAGTCAACACATGTCACATTCCGTCACAGCCTCCTTTCCACTCAGACCTCACAATGGCTGATTCTGCTTTGCCACCTCCTAAAGTTTAGGTCAGACACACAAAGAGCACTTCTTAATTGGCATCCATGTCTCCTCTATAAGAAGCAGACTGTTGTTACTTTGTCCCAGTCTTGTGTAGCTCTGCACAGTGTAGCGGCACTACCATGTCTCTCCGTTGTTTATCTTGTCTGTATCCAGATGCGAGCAGCACCGTTCCACCAACGGAGCAGGCCGAGGATAGCACACCCGTAGTAGTCCGGAGTGCAGACACGCCGCCGTCCAGCCTTCACCGCACGCCTGATAACGCCGCCAAGGATGTAACAACTCAGCAAGGGAACGCTGAGACAGAAGGTAAGATATAGGTGTCACTAATTCACAGAAGTGTCTTTATCAAACTAGGACATCTTTAACCTCAACAGGGTGGAAGCATAGGAAAGAACTGGTTTTGGTTGGTTCCATGTCATGCCCTAGTGCATTTTTCTGCTGAGAAATCGTTGTCAAAGTGGACTGGAAATCTTTTGATGGAAGATGGGCACTATATAAAGTGTACAATACTGGCAACAAGTTTTATCATAAACATTTGCCTGGAATTCACACATAGCTCGTAACCTCAGCAGATGTTTATCATTTGGAGATTCCACAGCTTGTGGAAGGTAAAGCTGAACACAGCCCAGAAAACAGTAACCTTAAAATCTAATAGTTATGTAACCACAACAGCAGACAAAGGTACTGAAACAATGGCGATGCAGTTTCTTACTATGTATGATGGTAACAAGAAGGTGGGTGGAGGCTTCAGAGAGGGAGTGTGTTACAGACATTGGCATCATGCCATCATGGGTTCAGGAGGACCCTGGCAGACACATCAAACATTCCTCCTGCCCTAACAGTACGGCTCTGTTATGGATCACAATGTCTAGAAACATCTAAGTTCACAGGAATGACAGGTGCAGAGTAAGCAACTCTGCAATCCCAACTTAGGGTTGTCATTGCTCACCATACTTCTGCCATGACCCCACAGTTTTATACACACAAGCCTGAAGGATTTCCTTTCCTTACCTAATCTGACAGTGTTGATGGACAAGCTGGTATCTGGCAAGCTAGTGATATTGAGAGATGAATTCGGCAGGGTCCCTGAGGTTGAACTGTGGCACTGTGCTCTCATCTATCACCATTACAGTCCCACATATTGTGTCTTATCCTTATGAAGTTTATGTCAACGTTGACGAATTAAGGTTGGCAAGGTGACATGTCTGCTATGCCTGGGTCATGAATTCACCATCTCAAATCTACAGTTGAATGAGTCGAATTCTTACAATATTAATCTTAATCTTAATGGCCTCCTTCGGATAGATTGGATCAGTCTGAGTTCTGGGACTGTTATCAAATGTCAGACTGCAAACACTGTGAAAAAGGGATACTTATCATCTTTGGTATTTCAGAGACAACTTGTCCAAAATAACGTCCGAAATGTTAGGTAAGTGTAAGCAGACGGACTACAACAAGTGGAGTTGTTGTGGCACCTTTCCTGGGAAGAAAATGGAATGCCAAATAGATGGTTTGTAGGAAATTGCAGAAGTCCAAAGTTTACTTTCAGGTTTCCTGTTCAGGTTTCCATCATTTCCTTACCTTCTAAATCCAGTAACAACCCACAAAAACAAACCAGTGTCATGTTGTGTAAACTAGTTTGTATCATCTTGTTGGAGTGAGGCATGCCGGTGTGTCAGTAACTTTTTGGTACAAGAGACTGAAGAGAACAACCACAGCAAGTTTAAGTATTACATGCCTTATGTCCTTTGCTTCTCTGTAGAACTATTTCACACTTGATAAAGCTACAAATTGGTAGAGAAATGTTACTGGTACTATTTAATGTCAATGACATAGATCAATTGTGTTCTGTATTTTACGTAAGTTTCTGACACATTTTACAAAAAAATACATGTATATTCTGTAAGTCCTGGGTTCGAATCCCCTGTCATGACATGCTACCGATGTTGTGCCCTTTGGGAAAGGCACTTTACATGACTTTCCTCACTCCACCCAGGCGTAAAAATGGGTACCTGACTATGGTTGGGGGAGATAAAATATGGTGCAAAGAGAGGAATATTGGATGGGCTCTGTTTTCTAATACCGTGCTCTTGACACAGTGGATAACAAGCCACTGCCTCTATGGCCTCAACAAGGCTATGGGACAACCTTTATCTTTTACCTTGTCATATTCTCTGTAGAAGCCACCCCAGGAGACAGCAGCACATCCACATCTGCCACCACCACCCCCAGCAGCACCCCCCACGGCTCCATCAGGGACTACATGATGAACCTAGAGGACATGAAGAAGAGCTTTGGCAGTTCTTATGCCAAAAAGCTGCAAGACTGGGAAAGGAAGAGGTAAGAAGTGTTGACTTTGTTTAGTTTACTGAAATCATGACCATAGCATGTCCTGAACACAAGTTATCAAAAGCAGTACCATAGAAAGCCACTATGGGGTCCATAATCTAATCATTTTTTTCCTTTTGCCGACACCTACCAACAATCCAAATATCATAAAGATCCATCAACAATTTCTAACAGACACACAACAAACAGACACACACACACACACACATACATACAAAACGTAACCTTCCTGACAAAGGTAAAAAGTTTGGAAGTGGGAATAATAGAAAGGAGAATGCAGAAGGTTTGTCATACTACATGCTAGTGTTAAAGAATGGTCTAGTTACAATGACTGGGGGTTATGAAGCGAGAAGATAATGTTCTAGTAGGAGGATTTTGCTCTGAAATCACATTATATGATTGTAACTATTCTTGGTCCCAACTTACATATATGAATGTCTGCAATGCAGGGAAAGTTTGCATCTCCTTATAACTATTTCCAGCTCAAACATTATGATATCACATTGTTACAGACCAGTCCTGTAAAACATCACTTTATTATTTCAATCTTGCATGTAATATTATGATAGCAAATTGCCTTTTGAAAGTAATAGACCTGTCTTGTTCCCCTTATTTTGTTGCAAACATCAGGCTGACAAACGTGTCCCCAGCAGCAAGTCCAGAGTTGGGCCGGAAACAGAAGAAGGAAAGAACGAAAGAAGAGAAGGAAAGAGCCAAGCTGGAGAAGGAGAGGTTGAAATTTGAGAAAGAGAAGATGAAGATTGAAAAGGAGAGAGAGAAGGAGAAGCAGAGGATTGAACGAGAGAAAGAAAAGGAATTACAGAAAATGGAAAGAGAACTGCAGAAGTTTGGGAGAGAGAAGGAGAGGACCAGGTTTGAGAGACTGTTTCGTTCGGAGAAGACCACCAAGTGGCAGTTTATTCACCCAAGGCAGCAGAGTGTTACAAACACTTCCAACCTTCCAGATGTTTCCCTCGGCTTAACCCCCAGAGGGGAGTGTTCATCTGATACAACGGCCAGCAGTCCTGAGATATCACAGCTTAGAAGAGGGAGTGATGACAGTACAGGGAAAAGCTCACCTAAGATCCATTGGAGGCGACTAAGAGATGCAGTTTTGCGTAGGGAATATAAGTCGAAAAAGATGTCATCTGGTCCGCCTGGACTGGAGTCATGCCAGCCAATACCATTGGACCTTACATCTGTGTACAATATTCCAGGTTCACCCCAAGTTGGTCAAAGGGCCCATAGGTTTGTGTTTAACAGTTTCCTGTTAAGTATGTTACTCTACAAGTTTACAATTCTGGAATGCTACTTTCAACATGCAGTCAACTTCCAGTTCTATGTTGTTCAGTTGCCCTCTTTCATTCAGAAAAAAAATCTAGTATTGTCAAAACCATTTGAACCAGTACCAGTGAAAGGATGACCTGGTGGCCATCCTGTGTAATAAATTATGAATCATAATTTCATATAATGAAGAACACCCCTCCAGTGAAGACAACGTTAGATAGTCAAATAGGAAAAGATTATAAAAAGTCAAGGCAAGGTTCATGTAAAGCATGTGTGTACTTGACAGTGGCATTTTTACTCCTTGCCCCAGTTTCTATATGTTTCCAGGAGATATGGGACAGTCTGGTCACTGCTGTATACAGCACACAGTAGTCTTACTAATGAGGGAGCTGTGTATTTGACAGTTGAGACATCTTCATCTGCTGTAGAGAATAATTCTCAATCAGTAATCAATCTGTATGAATGAAAGGACATTTTGTGTGCCTCCTACATGTATTTCTCAAGAACATTACCAAATGAGGGCTCACAATCATTCATCGATCATCCGTTTATTTTCACCCCCGCCCCAGTTTTAGTGATGATGACCAGGGTGTAGACGTCCACGAGAGGCTGTCCCGAGCCTTGCAGCACAACATGGAGCTGTGCACGGAGCTGCGCAGGAAGAACCAGCAGCTGGAGGGCGCTCGGCACGACATGGAGAGTCTCCACGGCAGGCTGAAGATCATGAGAGAGGAGCACAGCACACAGCTAGGTAGGTTTGCTTTTGACGTGTTCATCATCATCATCATCATCTCTCCCATAGCTTAGTCAGCCGTCGGGGCAGCATAGCTTTCACTGAAGGCTCTCCACTGCTGGGGGTCTTCCACCAGTCTGGTCATCTGGTTGGCTGAATGACCGGTCCACTCCTTTAGATCTGTGATCCACGACCGACGGGGACGTCCCCACGGCCGCGCACCTTCCGCTTTTCCCTGAAGGATTGTGTGTGAGAGAGTGCCTTTCGCCCTAGTCACATGCCCGAACCACTGCAGTTTTTTCTTTTTGACTAAGGACAAGAAACCTTTGACGTGTTACCTACTTTTTAAGTATGGCTATTAAAACTACAGTTCAGCCTTGTGCTGCTAGACTTTCTTACCAATAAACCATTACTTACTTACTCACATACACATTTAAAATTCTTTACGATCCACGCCAGTATGAACAATATAACTTACTTACCTTACTCACATACATACACACACACTTGAAATTCTTTATGATCCACCCCAGCATGAGGTATGATGATGTCCGTATGATGATGATGATGAACAAGGAGTCACATGAAGAAACATACCAGTGTGACTCATGTAAACTTATATCATGACCATGTTGAGAATGTACCTGACCACACATATACACTTGTGTGTCCCAGAACATTACAGGAAGGCCCTGGAAAGCAGCAGTCTGGGAGGAACCATCTCCGGGCCAACCCTGAATGAGTCCTGCCTTCAGTCAGCCATTACTGACCTCAAGATCCACCTAGAACAGCTGGAGCTGTACACAGAGAGGCTACAGACAGAGAAGGGGGTGCTGGAGGTATGTGTGCAGGTTTGGTGGGGGGTGGGTTGGTGTTTGAGGGAGCCAGTGTAAAATTGCAGTTCAAAACCTGAAGAAATAGGTGGCAGGGGGTAGTTGAGCAAATATTGGGTCAGCATCAATTTTTTTTTAAAGAATGCCCTCAAAACCAAAGTATACCAGCCTAGCAGGTTTGTGATCAACTGTCGTTCGATATTGTCGTTGCCCTCTGCTAGATGTATAACGTTGGGAAAATCCCTAGCTCACAGGGATACGATAATTGTAATTGAATTGTATTTGTTCCTGCGATCTTCAACCCACACATATGCTCACACTAAAGTGTATGATGCAGAACAGAGCCTCTATCAGTCAATTTTGCAGTGTGCAGTGTGTACTCACCAATCTCACCGGCACTCCTATCATGTTGGGTAGAAACTGCAGTTTGACTCTTTTTTTTTTACCCATCTCTTATAATGTTATGGTATCAAATGGCCAAGTGGCTGGGCTAGCAAATGTGAGGTCGAGAGGTTACAGGTTTGATTTCTGGCATTCCTGCCAAGATGTTGTGTCCTTGGGAAAAGGCCCTTTACATTGACTTTCCTCACTCCACCCAGGTGTAAATGGGTACCTGATTGTAGTGCAGGGAATGGGAAATACCATTCCAGTGGATAACAACCCGCTGGCCCTACAACCTCAAAAAGGATATGGGACTACCTTAAAGCCACACCAATTTAATTTCTTGGTTAACAGATTTTTATTTTCCAAAACAAAAAATTTTAGAAAAAAAAAAATCATGAAAACAGAAGGCTGGCCCAGACTTCTGTTTTCATTTTTTTTTTTTTTTTTTTTTTTTCTAAATTTTTTTTTTTTTTGAAAATAAAATCTGTTAACGAAGAAATTAAATTGGTGTGGCCTTAACCCAGGTTATAACCTTTACCTTTTTTCTATAGGCCAGCATGCTGCAGAATGAGGCGCAGTACCAGCAGGCCACGGCCATGCTTCAGGAGGAGATCCAGAGCCTGCGACAGCAGAACCTCAGCCTGGCCTCAGACAAAATCAAACAAGGTTTGGCACACTAGCTTCAGTCCCATAGATGTGAAACTCTTTCAGAATCGTTTACATTTTAGGTAAGGTTTTGCTTGTGTTCAGGACTAATTCATGTTCAAAAGGTGCGAGAGTGCTACGCAAAACAATCAATGCTAATGAACAGTAAAGAATCTGGGATTTATGATCTTTATATCACATGTCATTCATTATGTGCATAATTCTATACATTGTACATGCCCTATGTACTGTACTTGCCTTTTATCTGCTCAAAGTAACACCATGCCACTAGCCAAAATAAATGCAAATCCAGGCTGTCTCCAGCTTTGAATTCTTTTGTCCTGCTCATTGTCTGAGAGACCATGTTATTCATTTCGTCATTTAATCTGTCATTTTAAGCTTATAAAAATACTTTTGTGACGGACCAAACCTATTACAGCTGCCGAGTCTCTTTCATTCTCTTTGGTCGACATTCCATCAGAGTAACAGTTGTTGAGTTGTTGCATACAATCTCTCTTTCGACAACTATATGAACCTATTTATAACCTATGTATATTAACCTTATACATTTTGTATATGCAAACATGACCTTAAAAGACATTATGTGCTCCCCACCCCCAGGAGGAGCCGTGGCTTCAGACATCCTGGTGCAGCTGAAGGGGGCCGAGGATCTGGAGAAGGTGCACGAGTTTGTGTTGGAGCTCCAGACCAAGGTGAGGGCACAGCCAGGAGATATGGGACTGTCTGGTTACATGCTATATGCAGTGCATGGTCTTACTTACCTGGATTTAGGGGCTCCCGTGTTGTCCGACACATTCTTCCAGTTCAGGTTGACTGCTTGAAGGTCCCTCTCGATCAATTGTCTGTCTGTAGTTCATCCTAGGGTGACCTCTGTGTAGCACAGTAGTCTTACTAATCAGGGAACTGTGTATTTGACAGTTGAGACATCTTCATCGGCTGTAGAGAGTAATTCCCAATCAGTAATCAATCTGTTTGAAAGAAAGGACATTTTGTGTGCCTCTTACATGTATTTCTCAAGAACATTCTCACAGTCATTCACCGATCATCTTTTTTTTTTCACCTGTCAACTTTTTCACTTTCGTTAGTTTGTGAGTAAGGACATACAATGCACATGAATATTAACTTTTTTGAATATGTTATCACAATGACTTGTCAGCACTATGATTACAATGGTCATTTTATATCTAACACTTATTATACTGTACATCTATTTCATATTATCTCTGAATCTTATCCCAATGCCTTATCAGCACTATGAATACAATGGTCATTTTACATCTATTACCTATTACACTGTACATCTATTTCATATGATCACAACATTTCTTAAGACTTTCGACTGTTCCGTGTGAACCTGTAGTTGTTTTGAGTACTGTTGGTCAGATGAAGGGTCATTCTCCCCCCAGATACTCCCCCCCCTTAAGACTTTCGACTATTCCGTGTGAGCCTGTAGTTGTTTTGAGTACTGTTGGTCAGATGAAGAGTCATTCTCCCCCCAGCTTGACCAGATGCAGCTGGCCCTGCTCCACCGTGACAAGGTCATCAGTCAGATGGAGTGGCGGCTGGTGCAGCGCGAGGCGGCGCTGGCCATCCTGCGGGCGGAGAGGGACCGACAGAACGTGGAGCTCAGCTTCCTGAGGAAGGCACACCGCGCAGGACAGATCAAGAGGTGTGCCAGCTATGGCGGCCTGGAGTTCCCACTCAGTGTAAGTCACTTGTGGCAGATTATATGATATCTAGAGAATGCTACGTGGTGTATTTCGTATCACCCAAGGTACCAGCCCGACTGCAGGTTTGAGCACCTGAAGGCGGGAGAGTGATCAGACCCACAGGAGGGCTGCGACCGAGGGTGATGCAGTATTTTGTATTTTTATGTCATACCCACCCAAGAAAACACATTTCAATGTGAAATGCATCAGAAGCTGAGAAAATGTGGTGTTCTCTAACAAAATATCGTAAGAACAATAATTACCACGTCCCAATCTGGTATTTGAATTTTCGACAGCAGTGCATGTGGCGCACTTGAATTGCATTCAAATTATTCTATTTGAAGCCCATGTGATACCGTAAAATACAGAGAATCCATATCGGATGTTATGACAGCCCAGATATGAATTAAAGTAACATGCAGATATATGAGGTACGAGATGATAGACACAGATTTTTTTTTTCAACTCTGGGTCACAAATACAATTTGTACCCTTGTCCTTACCATCTGTCAGTCAATAACATTACAGAAAGGCAAATAAAGACTTTGTCTAGAAGTATATGTTTACCTACATGAAGACTATAGGGAGATTTAAGCTCAGTTATGAATGTTTGTATCATAAGAAACTGTCAAAGATGAACATAAGGTTCAGGTCATAAGATAAGTTTTTGTTGTTTCCCCATACAGGTTGAGAATATAAAGCCCTCAACATCATCTTCATGCCAACCCAGCGCCAGTTTGGAGGGTAATTATGCTTCCAAAAATAAAAGCACTCAGACTTATGATAGCCTGGAAGGAGGGAATGTGTTTGGCTCTGAGAAGAGCCACTCCACTCTGGGTAGTCTTGGAGGAGGGAGTGACTCCAGTTGTGAGAAGGGCTACTTCAGTTCAACTTCTACACCCAGCCCTGACTTCACTAGAGGTTACCACCTTTCACCCATAGGTGACCCATACCTTTCAACACGACTTAATCTTCTCCACTAAGTTTAGTTCTTTTCATTTCAGTCTTGCTTGGCTTTCTTTTACTTTTATTCTTCTTTTGTTCTGTGACCACATTTTGTTTTAAGTATTGGTCTTGTGTTTTTGCTTTGCCTTTTCTGCGGTGTGTTTTCTGTGTTGTCTCTCCCTGTGCTGCATGTGTTGTTGTTGAAGACGTCATTGTGGCAGATGTTATACTTGTGTGAATCACACACTTTCACCAGCATCACATGGCTGCTTGTTGACTGTGACACCTCACTCTTTCCCCCACCCCCCACCCCACATTCCTGTCCCCTCTAGTGCTAGAGCAGTCTGCACACAACCCAGCTCTCCCCGGTGATATGGGTATGAACTGAGAGGTACATGTTCTATGACCTGCAGTAGGAACTGGTATTCCATGTACATGTAGACAAGACTTGCTCATTTGATGGTTGGTGTGATTGCCGTGTAGTCACTGCTGCAGTGTTTGAAGTTGTGTTATTGTATTGAGTTGTCTACAATTTATGAAGTTTGTGAGAGTGATATGTATCTGCATGAAAAATAGGAATGGCCCTCACAATGCATGACCAAAGTGTGTGTGTGCCTTAGTTAGTTTTTCATGTATATTGCATCCTGTAAAAAGGGCCATTCGTGTCAAGGATTGTATTTCTATTTTGACCAGCCTGTCAATCAACCATGCATATGATTGATTGATTTGTCAGCCTGTCATACATGTTGAATGTTATTCAATGTGAGTTCCTTTAGTTCTCCAAAATCTTGCTAAAGCCCTTTTCACAGTGAGACTATAATGCTGAAAACTGGAACGGCTAATGGTTTTGTTTCTCGCCCAGGTCAAGACTCTGTGTTCTCGGTCGATGAGACAGCAACCAGCACCCTGGACACAACCTACACTAGTAGCACCCTGGACACAACCTACACCAGCAGTACCATGGACACAACCTACACCTCCAGCACCCTGGATTCCACCTACACCACCAGCACTACCACTACTCTCACTGCTGACAGCACTATGGAAAGACATACAGTGGTAAGCCATATCAAGTCAAGTCAATGCCTTTCTTTTGCGTGGAGATGCTTGTTCGGCCTATGTGGCCGCTTTTCAACAAAGTGTCATCTGTTATCAAAGTGTAACACTCCCTTAACACTACTTTTCCATATTGCCACAGGAGCTTTTCTGTTATTTTTTCTTCTGTTTTTGCCTTTGGTAGAGTTGTTTAATCCAGCTGATAGCTAGTTATTTGCTGCATATTGTAAAATCTTTTCAGAGTAACAGCAATAGAAATACAATCCCTTGATAACTGTGTGTCACCCTCTTCTTTGCCCCTGCCTACAAGATTCCTGGTGAAGATTTTGAACCACCTCCTACAACAATAACAGAAGGCAATACTGCATCATCATCACAGGATACAAGTCTGCTGACAGAAATCCTAGCAGCTATTCCAACAGAGGAGAAATCTGTAGTGTTGGAACAGACATCAACATCGGCTGGATTAACAACACATACATCCTACTCAGATGATAAGGATGTAACAAAAGTGCTCTTGGATTCTAAAGATGATAGTCAGGGTGCCGGATCAGCTACATGTGAGATCATGTCAGCAACACCAGACAGCCTTCTGTCTGCCATTAAGCTCATTGAGAAAACACAGGAGATGTTGTCCATCGACCAAGAAGAACACAGTGCACTGACCACAGAACCTCAAACTCCACCCGTGGTTACAGTTGAAACAAAGTTCAGCACCTTCACACGCACCAGTCCCTCTAGTGAAAAGGGCACCGCTACCGAACATTCAGAAGCTGGCGCAACTTTGCAAGACAACCTCAAAGTAAGGCTTCAAACAGCAAGTGGAGTAGGAGATGGACATGAAGTATTGAATGATGAAAAAGCAGTTGAAATGTTCTCTTCGCCTTTGGATACAGAAGCAGGAGGGGAGGGAAGTGACCATGCCAGGTCCAGCATGAGCTCACAAGATTCAGACCTGGCCACCGATTTCTCCCACCTCTCCTCTAAGCACTTTCTTGGACCTCAGGGTCTGAGCCATGCTGACAAACAAGAGGAAGATGGTGACGGTCCTGCCATGGATCCATCTGAAACAGCACCTGAGGAATCAGAGAAACAACTTTGTCCTGATACTGGAGTGTCTGGTGGTTCAATAGAAGGAAGAGAAACGTCTTCTGATGAGTTGACTTCCTCGGGGGAACACTCGGTAGGCACCGTTATAGAACAGAATCTTCACATCTCGGAAGATTCTGATAACGGTGATACCACAGGACAGTCTGAGAACACAACACCACCTCCTGATAGTACAACTCAAACTACTGACTCCCGGAAAGAGTCATCCGTTGACCCTAGTACTACAGCTACAGACGCTACAACTGAGATCCGTGATCAATCACATGATGAAAGTCAAAACACTTCCCCGAAGGAAAAGGAAAACTCCTTTGGAACGCCCCCTGCTGGTTCTGTAAAGCCTTACAACACAGTTGTCATGAAACCAGAGTTCCCCAAGTTCAACTCACCAACTTTCAAGGTTACCCCTGTTGTGTTACATTCTGAACCTAAACCAGTCATAGAGCAGACCATTTCCCCAACAAATGAACCTTCCCCTTCTGCTTCTGTAACCAGTTCGAAGGAACAGACTGGTAAAACTGATGGTCAATCTGTAGGAGAGGACACGGACCCAACGTTTGAAGAAATTATTCAAGAGTTTACAGAGTACAACATGGCCATGATGGACGAGAAAATAGAGGAAGTCAAGGTAAAGGAAGAAAAAGATGCTGCAGGGGATACATCGTCAGAAAGTGTGAGACAAGATACGGAACAAGACATGACTTACCAAAAGGTGGCCAGTGAAAAGCTTACAGAGGTTGAAACTGTGAGTGAAGATGTAGTTTCCCGTGGCAAGGAAGAGGTGAAGATGGAAGTGAAAGTCACCGATGATAGTAAGGGAAGTGTGGCTCCTTCTGTTCCCTTTATCAGGGTGTACGTACGGGACAACCCTCAAGCTGACCAAGTCAAGGCTCCGTTTGGACCAGCCTTTGTGCCTAAGGCTGACAATGGCAAAGGAAACGGTAAGAGGAAGGCAGAAAAGTCTGTAGCAAGAAGCGAAGTGCAAGGAGAGCTGACAAAAAAAATGAACACTCGAGAGCCCAAGAGGAAAGTTGGACAGTCTGGTTCGAACAAGATTCGGCTGCTACAGAGGCAGCTGTCTGAATCAGCAGTCCTGTCAGGGGCGCAGAGTGATTCTGCAATTGACTATGAGTGGAAGAACCGCAGAGGAACGTCACTGAAAGAGAAGAAGTTGGCCAACCAAGGCCAGGTCAGGAACCTCAGCATGGCCTTTAGCAGTGGAAACTTGATCCAAGAGAAAAGGAAGGGGCAGACCAAATCAAGTGTCGTTCGGCACACAGAAAAAGTAAGTGAGAACATTCGGCTGTTTCAGACAAAGAACGACCCTTCTGCAGGCTCCAGGCAGAGAAAGGTGGAGTTCTCACCCTTGGTGGAGTTTTCACCCTTCGTGCGAAGCATTTCTGAAAGCGAGCAGTGCATTAGCCAACAAAATGGAGAGAAAGGGGACCACGAGAAGGATCGATCTTCAACCTTTCCTAGGAGGGAGGTCAGTGTAAAAGCCACAAATAAAAAGTTATCCCGGGTGATTCCAGAAGAAAGAAGTTCAGAGAGCAGTATAGACAGTATAGACAGCAGCAGTTCCAACCCAAGACGGAATGGTTTAAAGGGTACAAGAGGATTGAGAAAAGGACTGTCAGCCTCAAAGGAACATCTGGCAAACATTGCCAGTGCGCTTAGCGGCATTGCCCAACAAACCATCCTCTCCTCAACAAAGAGGAAGAATTCTGGTCCAAATACGTCTCCAGCGTTGCATGCTGGGACGGAAGCAGCAAAGGCTGATGGGAACAACTCTGTTGCAGAAGCTGATCTCCAGCGTAGGTTGAACCCGCGAGCAAGGAGAACTGTGCAGGAGGTTTCCCAGACGGTTGCTCGCCAGCATGCCAGCCACTCACCCCAGCTCGGCAGGAAGTTTGACTCCTCCACCGGCCCTAAAGCCTCCTCGATCGAACAAGCTCGCTGCATCGCTGAAGGGAAGGTCGACGTAGTGCCACTATCCAGCAAAGAGGACGACAAGAAATTACACGGAAACAATATCGTCAGAGTGTCCAAGTAAGTCATTCCTGTGCTATTTCATAGTCCCAAATCAAGTTTCTTGGACTGTGGTGATTTGGCCTTCTGAATTGCTCAAAAGATTAACACAGACAAAGTCTTAGCCTAATTGAGAGAAGATTGAATCAGTCTACATGTAAATCAACACACTGTGAGAAACAGGTTCTGACATTTGCATTGTTTTTATTTTCCAGATGCTGAGAACATGGCTAGCAATTCCCTAAGGCAGCAGGAAGACTTACAGAGATGTAACTATTACCTTAGAATATGGACCTAACATTGCAATCATGGTGGAAAAAATGTTGTGACTACTACTTCGTCCTTCGACAACCAACCACAGTATTATTGAGTCAAGTTGCCAAAACTTTGTCATCAGCTGGTGCTACTTGTGCTGTATAGAAAGTTGAGTTACTGCTGCATGATTTACGTTTTCTTGTATTTCTGATTTGTACTTGTACTTGAGTGTTTTGTCTATTGTCAGTATTCAAATTATATCAAACAAGCCCCAAATTAAGTTCTGTAGTTTAATCATCACCCTACTATGGGCTTGTCTTGGTTGATACCAGAAATTAGTAAGGAGACGATTGAAATGATTATTTGCAGATAGGACTTACGTAGGACATAGTTTTGACTTAAAACTGTTCTGTATTTAGTCCTATGTTGGATATTTCACTCTTTTCTGTTGGAAATTTTCACCCTAAAAACTGAAACAGTACAGAACTGTTACCATAGAACATCCATGGACAGCTGAAGATTAAAGTGATGGCAGAGAGATGATTATTATCAACCTGTCAAGCCCATACTAGCCTGGTTGCTACTGAAACAATGGTTACTGGCAGTGTCCTGCAAACTAAGGTTGTCCTTTTGGTGGTTGTCAGTCACTTCACAACTACTGCAATTTCAGGGCAACCAGACTGGAATGGGCTAGAAAAAAGGCATAAGCCATATTTGTCTACAAGAAGTGGAAACTAAGAGAAGGGGTAAGATGTTAGGGATTAAAGTTGAAAGATGGTTCCCCCTCCTTATTTTTTGAAGGAAAATGAGCATGGAAAATTATTTCAAGATATACACGTAGTTTGTTACTACTGGAACAATTGTAACTTGTAGTGGCATGGGAGATGCATGCAGCAGTTAAAGAAATGACCAGTGGACCAGAAAGACATCATTGGATCTGTTTGTCACCTGTTGTACAATGCTGTGAAATCATGTACGTATTTCACCACATATTCTGGCTATGTAGGCGCTCTTCAGAAGCTTGGTGTTTCTTTACTCATACTTTTGGAATATGTAAATCATTGCTATGACTGTGCCAAGTTTAGGACATTCTTTTCAAAATGTATAGATTTATAGACTGCTGATCATGAATTGAATAGATATTCTTTGATTTGACTTGATAGATGATGAGCATTAGCTTGACATGTAGCAACTGTAAGATAGATTTTGGGTTATTGCCATTGTAAGTGGTAAGTTAGTCATTTGTCTCTCAGTCATTGTAGAGACATTGTATATTTACTTTAAGGAGTATAGGCATGATTTCACACGATGAATTCTTAGAAGATCCTTTATGTATAAACTGACATTAAGAAAGTGCCAAATCAGAAGAAAATACCATATTTTGATTATTTCCTAGTGTAATGTCAATAAAATGTAGAGGTCTTCACACTGGACTTTAGTGTTGGTTGCTTCAGCTCCTTGTCGCAAAGCTAAGAATTTATCATCAAAGTGATATCCAGCACGTATGCCTAACGTAAGCGTTTAAGGCGTGTTTGTGTATTAAAGGTTAATGTCTCAAATATAGGTTCATACAATTGTGTCCAAAGACGTATCTTATGCAACGGCTGTTACTCTGAATCTGGTGCAATGTTGACCAAAGAAAATGAAAGCGACTTGGCAGCTTGATGGGTTTAGGTAGCAGGCCACCGTATGTGCATTACGCTCTGAGTACATGTACGTGCTGTAATATCCCATCTAGTAAGTTTGATAGTTAACAAGCGTACAACACCCCATACATGTGCCTTCACCAATAAAGCCCTCTGAAACCATCCCATTCAATGAAACGCAGAAAATCTTACAATTAGAATTGGTGTAGAAATCCCCTTGGATCGAAGGCGATACGTAGCGCTGACAAATAGTATTATGCGGTGCTGCAGGTACAATGGCTAACATTATGATGCAGTGCTTCAGTGAACTGCTAGAGGGCACTTTTGATACATGCACCTAATACCTCATCACCTACTCTCCAAGCAGATGAGTGGTCCGGCAGGTTTTTGACGTGTTTTTAGGCGTTTTTGTCGGGCTTTCTACTTTGTCATTTTTTTGTGTGGGCTGGCTAGACAAAAAAAATGACAAAGTAGAAAGCCCGACAAAAACGTCTAAAACACATCAAAAACTCTGCTTGGAGAGTACTCATCACCATTGTAACCACCTCGTATAGAAAATTGTTTTATCCATCGATAAGTACGTTTATGTGTATAGGTACTTAATAAACTTAGGAGGAATAGAATAAAAAAGGGACACAGACATAACACGGCGACAGAAACATTACGTCAACGGAAAGAGATTCTTGAGCAGAGGAGAATACTTCAAGGTAAGTCCAACAGAAAGCGGTGATGAGGAAACGTATTCGTGACGTCAGACATGGATCCTGCCAATCAAACCTGTGTAAACAGGGGCATCATGGGTAAGGCATCAAGGATGGTGGAGTCAGTAGTGTCAAGTTACTGTTTGTAAGTGCTGGCTCCTTTTCATCATCATGTAACCCGGATGTAACGTTAGAACCCGAAAACGTATTTTAAGAAATCTATTTTAAATGCTGGCTCCTTTTCATCATCATCATCATGTAACCCGGATGTAACGTTAGAACCAGAAAAGTATTTTAAGAAATCTATTTCAAGTGCTGGCTCCTTTTCATCATCATCATCATCATCATGTAACCCGGATGTAACGTTAGAACCAGAAAACGTATTTTAAGAAATCCATTTTAAGCGCTGGCTCCTTTTCATCATCATCATCATGTAACCCGGATGTAACGTTAGAACCAGAAGACGTATTTTAAGAAATCCATTTTAAGCGCTGGCTCCTTTTCATCATCATCATCATCATCATGTAACCCGGATCTAACGTTAGAACCAGAAAACGTATTTTAAGAAATCTATTTAGTGCTGGCTCCTTTTCATCATCATCATCATCATGTAACCCGGATGTAACGTTAGAACCCGAAAACGTATTTTAAGAAATTTATTTTAAATGCTGGCTCCTTTTCATCATCATCATCATCATGTAACTCGGATGTAATGTTAGAACCAGAAAAGTATTTTAAGAAATCTATTTTAAGTGCTGGCTCCTTTTCATCATCATCATCATCATCATGTAACCCGGATGTAATGTTAGAACCAGAAAAGTATTTTAAGGAATCTATTTTAAGTGCTGGCTCCTTTTCATCATCATCATCATCATCATGTAACCCGGATGTGACGTTAGAACCAGGAAATGTATTTTAAGAAATCTATTTAAGTGCTAGCTCCTTTTCATCATCATCATCATCATCATCATCATGTAACCCGGATGTAACGTTGGAACCAGAAAACGTATTTCAAGATATCCATTTTAAGCGCTGGCTCCTTTTCATCATCATCATCATCATCATCATCATGTAACCCGGATGTAACGTTAGAACCAGAAAACGTATTTTAAGAAATCTATTTTAAGCGCTGGCTCCTTTTCATCATCATCATCATCATCATCATCATGTAACCCGGATGTAACTTGGAACCAGAAAACGTATTCTAAAAAATCTGTTTTAAGTGCTAGCTCCTTTTCATCATCATCATCATCTTGTAACCCGGATGTAACGTTAGAACCAGGAAATGTGTTCTAAGAAATCTATTTAAGTGCTGGCTCCTTTTCATCATCATCATCATCATCATCATCATCATGTAACCCGGATGTAACGTTAGAACCAGAAGACGTATTTCAAGAAATCCATTTTAAGCGCTGGCTCCTTTTCATCATCATCATCATCATCATCATGTAACCCGGATGTAACGTTAGAACCAGAAAACGTATTTTAAGACATCTATTTTAAGCGCTGGCTCCTTTTCATCATCATCATCATCATCATCATCATCATCATGTAACCCGGATGTAACTTAGAACCAGAAAACGTATTTTAAGAAATCTGTTTTAAGTGCTAGCTCCTTTTCATCATCATCATCATCATCATCATGTAACCCGGATGTAGAACCAGAAAACGTATTTTAAGTGCTGGCTCCTTTTCATCATCATCATCATCATCATCATCATCATCATGTAGCCCGGATGTAACGTTAGAACCAGAAAACGTATTTTAAGAAAACTATTTTAAATGCTGGCTCCTTTTCATCATCATCATCATCATCATGTAACCCGGATGTAACATTTGAACCAGAAAACGTATCTTAAGAAATCTATTTTAAGGGCTGGCTCCTTTTCATCATCATTAAAATCATCATCATCATCATGTAACCCGGATGTAGAATCAGAAAACGTATTTTAAGTGCTGGCTCATTTTCAATGATATAATTGTAGGAATAACCACTTTCGGTTACCGCGGCTTCACCACACTAACCACACCTTGTCTGAGAAATGTGAAGAGCTGCAAACGATGAGACCGAGAGCGGACCAGAAAAATAAATATATGATTTCAGAGTACAGTCTTTCTCTTTCGTGGCATTTGTAGGCTATCCAAAACGAATGCTCAAATTGTTAGAAAGATATTGAAAATACTTAGCATAGTTTGGAAATATGAATATTTGTACATCGATAAGTAAAAATCATAACCCCCAAGAGAACCTAATTTGACACCTCCTGAAACCGGAAGTGAGAAATCGGCCGTTTATCTCGCTAACGGAGCGACTTCCACTAGCAGATTTCGGGTTTTCGGGAATGGGCAAACTTGGAAGGCTCGTATGGGGTTTATAAGTTTTTGCAGAATATTTCATATTTCTCCTTTGCAAAAGTATTGACACGTCGAAATCCAATCGTTTTATCTTTTTTAGGCTTGGAGTGAAATAGTCAGTACAAAGGCATTGAAATTGAAGTATTTGCTGAGGCTAGAAATATGTTCTTTTGTGGGACGAATTTTCAGCTATTTCCTTCTTAGGTTTAATTCTGTTCGTGGATTAGATATATAGGTACAAAGAATTACTCTTTTTACACACAGGTACATGTGGTATTCTTGGCAACTTTGACGTTTCTAGAATAATTTATACATCTTTCCAATCAGCAACCTTGGCCATCCGTAATGCCTTACCCATGATGCCCCTGGTTCCACAGATTTGATTGACAGCATCCATGTCTGACGTCAGGTATGCGTTTCCTCATCACCGCTATCTGGTGTTGAAGTGTTCTCCTCTATTCAATGACAGTTTCATAATGTTTATTCTGCCATTCGTTAATGATGTGTATGTTTATGAGTTTATTTCCGGACCATAGAACGTAGCTATACACATAAACTGACCATAAATTTAATCATCGATGGATGTAATAATGTTCAATGCGAGGTGGTTACTTGTCTTTGTCTTGTTGGTGACTTTATACTGGTTCATGCACAGAGTGCAATCAACAAGTTACAAGTGCATTGATCAAAAGCGGCCTCTAGCAGTTCATTGAAGAACTGCAACAAATGCTAGGCATTGTCCTTGGTACTGAATTGTTATTTTTTACCGCTACGTGGCGCTTTTAATCCATGACGATTTTTACACCAAACCAGCGACTTGCCTACTGGTTCAATTTATGCGGTAATATAATGAATAGACTCTAAGTAATGATTATGTCTGGAAACATGACTGGTTCTCACGCCAGTAACACTGTGATTGCAATAATATATTGTTTCAAGTGTCTTACATCTATGTGGAAATTGTATTTTGTTCTATTATGTATACACCTGTCCTGAATTTGATTGTGGTAGTCAACAGTACAAATCGATGACCAAAATCCAGGCAATACTGATTTTATTCATGTACCTGCTATGTCATTGGAAAACAAAAATCTGAATGTGCATGTTTCAGATACCTTTATTGGCAAAGGTACTTGTAGAAGTTGTTGTTGTATCTGGTCATTGAACGCTTGTTAGATGTCAAACTTATTTGATGGGATGGGATATTACTTTGATGGCTTATGCTTACTTGGCAACAAGAGGGTGAATCAACAAAGACAATGTCTCTTCAATGAATAAAAAACTAATGACTAACTTACCTCTTACAATGCCAATTAACAAACCAAATTCTATGTTCCAGTCTCGATTAACCCAAGGGCTGCATTTGTTCAATCAGATTGAAACCTCCTTGATATTATCTATCTTTCAAAATAAAAGAATACCTTCTCAATGCAGCCGTCTATACATATCAAAAAGAATTGCCCAAACTTGGCAGGCATAGCAATGATTTACAAATTCTAAGAGTACGAGTAAAGAAACACATGTACAGAGCTTCTGAAGAACACCAACATGGCCAGAAAAATGGTTTCACATCATTTCAAAAGAGGTACAACGTAACAAACAGACAATAATTACTGATAAGTGCAT
This sequence comes from Branchiostoma lanceolatum, assembly GCF_035083965.1. Taxonomy (NCBI): domain Eukaryota; kingdom Metazoa; phylum Chordata; class Leptocardii; order Amphioxiformes; family Branchiostomatidae; genus Branchiostoma; species Branchiostoma lanceolatum. Next base: position 5,898,571 of record NC_089735.1, read on the forward strand.
TGAGATATTAATTACAACTTGAAAGGCACTTTCATACAACAATTTGTTGTACAAGATCTAGAGTACAATCAAGTGTAATTGTGGGATACAGTATGCTATTAAACATTGGAAGACTCCTAGTGGTGGACAGAGTTCATGGTACAAATGTATTTTCTTGCAAGATCATGACATTTTCTTCTATGAAACTACCCCCCACCCCCTGCCAAATCTCAAAGTCAATGGAACAGAGCTGGAGATCAAGGAGGTCACATGTCTGCTAGTAGTCTGGTTTACAAAAAAAACTTGAAATAGGAAGTGAAAGTATCAGAAATGATCTCAAAAGCAAACGGAAGACTCTTCATGCTAAAAAGTCTAAAATGCTTCAACCTTGCAGCAGAAGACTTGCTACAAGAGTACAAGTGTGCTTTCATGCCAATAAACCACACTTTCATGCCAATAAACCATTCCTCATAGAAACTGCATATAAGGTAATGTCCTGCATCTATGCAAGCCATAGAGCCATCGAGCAACTGGTATTACAAATCTAATCTCAAAAGTTTACACCTGTATTCCGCATGATCTCAGCTTATTAACTAGAGGTCACCACTGTTTTTTTGCATTGTTGAATCCCCTGAATGATGTGGCAAAGCCCTGAGGAGTGACAAATTTGTTCTTGGCATGTTTGGACTGTCCTGTCGCCCCAGGACCCCGCCCCTGCTGCCCCTGCTGCCCCTGCTGACGTTTCGCCCGGTTGCCTCTCCTCCTGTCCTTCTTCTGCTTCTTCTTATGTTGAGCAGCTGTAAAAAAAGCAAAATGTTGGTTCAGCAACAGGGTTTACCCCTCTTATCAGGGCAATTTCATTCCTAAGTGTCATCTACAGTAGTCTTAAGATGGGCTTCAATGAACAAATAGTTCCATTAACGTCTTTACCTTATTATAAAACAGAATTGCAACAGTCAGACAAGATTCTTGAAAAATATTACTTATTATTAGCCATCCGCTAGTTGGTCAACCTTGGCATGTAACAACATGTTCATCCTGAACCAATGAATAAATAAATAAATAAATAAATAAATAAAAGTATTACTTTGTGTAGAAAAACAGGTTTTAGAAAATCAGCCCAAGCTCTAGCCTGATTTAATCGCGCTTATAGCAGCCGCCCGTAACTGGTCAGCCGCAGGGAGGGGCCATTACAGCCCCAGACAGCTGGAGTTTGCGTTATACAGACTACAAGCTCTTAGAATATCCTTCTTTTGATGTAGCTTTCCACTTCACTATCGTAAACTAAGTAAACGTAACCAATCTATGACATCACTAACCTGCATTGCTATTCCCTTGCGTCTGCTGGAGGCTCACGTGACGTCCCCCGGTCCCAACTTGAACCTGGACTCCCCTCCACTCTCGTGGGTCAGTCCAGCCGCCTCCCTGCTGGATTTTCTGTTGCACCTTCTTTTTCTTCTTGTTGGCATTTCTCTTAAAGTTACTCTTACATCTCTGGTCTAGTTGTTTCAGGTCATAAGCCATTAACTGGTTTTCATATGCCTCTTCACTGTTCATTGCCTTGTTCTTCTTTTCCGACCATTTCTTCTTTTTCTCAGATGGTCCTTTTTTCTTTCCTGTTACTTTGTTTTTAACTTTACTGAATGCAGTCTGAACAAACTGGGACAGTTTTGATTTCTTAGTGTCCTTAAAGCTTTGCTTTGTTCCATGTGGTGACTGATATGCCTGTCCATCCCTCCTTGCTCTCTTGTTGTGGCTCCTATAGTTGTCACTATCAGCATCTGTAGAGAGGCCAGCATTTCTTCTTGTTAAGGGTAAGCTAAAGTAACGTACATTGTATATCTCTGGTCTTTATTACAGGGCTATCTCTAGTTTTAAGTTTTTTTTTTCCTTTTTCTGTAAGTTTGGGAGCCCATGCTGTTGATTTTCATTGTTAAATCTGTCATTTTGAGCTTACAAAAATACATTCTTCTGCTCCATAATGATACATAGATACATGTAGAAAACTCATGGAACATTTAACTTGTACAAACAAAATGCTTCAAAACAAACTGAGTAAAACATTTTCACTACTCTCCAGTAGAATGTTAAGCTTTCTTCACTCATCTTTCAATGCACTGCTGTTGCACACATTGCACTCTAAGGATTAAACTGAACACAAATCAGTCTACTGTATCTGTATCTTGTAGATAGACTGAGGTACTCACTAAACTTCCTTTTCTTCCCCTTCCCGCTGTGCGTGAACTCCCCGTACACCGTTACAAAGGGTGATGTGGGGTACAGGTACTTACACATGGAGGGCCAGGAACAGTCCTGAAAATAGAAAATGGTAAATTCCTTTATTTTTGCAACAGGGACAGACTTTGTCCAACAGGGCCACTTGAGTTTTTCTAACGTGTGAAGTACTCTAACGTACGTAACGTCAGCAGCAGTTGGGTGAAGCTGTCTGCAGAGTGCTGCAGGTTCATAAGGTGTGCCGTCTTCTGAAAACATTCTACTTTCACCTTGATTGTGACCATAACCCACACGTTGGAACAACTTTCTATAAAATTAAAAACATAACTGCACTCGAAATACATAGAATATATCCATTGAACTACCCCTGGCCTGGCTGTACGATTAATTTTTTTATCTTATCATCAGTAAATAATGATGTTTGCTAACAGATCTTAAGTTATCTGATTGAATGTGCATTATTCTGCCTCAAAAGGAGGAGTCACATCAGACAGAACCAGCACCATGGAAAGTTTAGAATGTAGTTTAACATCGGATGTAGTCCATAATATCATTGTATTTCCCATTATCATATGTTAGTTGTACTTGCAATTAGCCATTGAGCATCTATTTGTAATAAAAAAAATAATATTACATGTATTAATGTTATGCCCTAAAAGTACATTTTCACCAATACACAGTCTAGTCTATGTAGACTCACATGTCCGAAGTGTCCCTGAGTCCCACAGTTGAAGCACCAGATGTTGTTGTTTTGGTCACCAGAGCCTCTCACAACAGCTGCTCCCACAGTCGTCTGCAATGAAAAATTATTAAGTTCATTGGTTTCACAAATTATAACATAGAACCTGTCCGATCAAAAGTTGCTTGTCTTGGGGTTAACATGTACAATACTGCCCTCTTTCAGTTCAGGCATGCAGCGCAAGTTGAGGTTTCATTTTTCATATACAGCAAACAGTTAAACATGTACAAGTGACCACCTCTACACAAGGATCACCTGGCTAAAGTGACTACTTTTTGGTGGTCCCTTAGATGACTTTTGGTGAACGACATCTACAGACCTAATCATACTGTGGTGATAAAATCTTACAGATGCTATACAGTATATCGTACTTATGTATAACTTCAGAGTATTGCAAAGACTGCACATTCACACCACCTAGCAACATATGCCTGAACTGCAGCAGTTTTTTTACCCATTCATGACAGATGTCCAACTCTTGGTCCAATGGTCTACGTCCCATTGACAGTGCAACCCCTCACAGCTCCGTGTGAAAACTCTATGGAGCTTCACAGATTGAAACACCAGCTTTATGACACGAGACACACTCTCTGACATGTTCACTCTGTTGTGTGACCAGTTCCATATTCAACGTAATCATTAAAATGGCTCCGAGGTCCTTATGACTAATGTGCAGACCACTTATGTGCCCAGGAGCATCAAATAGGGAGGGAGGTGCCCTGTGTCAGGGTAGAGGCTGGCTGTGGAGGGAAATATTGCTTCTTTCCAGTCAAGTAAAGTCACACATGCTAGGGGAAAATCACTGCAAATGCAAATTGATGTACGCTTTTTCAGACATTGGAGGACACATTTAGCCTTTCAGAACGCAAGAGACAAATATTTTTTTATACAAATATACATGTAGTTTTAGTAAGACTAACGAAAGACAGCAGATACTGTCTGAAACTTCTGCAAAACTTATCCAGTAACTTTTGTATTGAGTTTTGTTAGAGTTATTTTACTACCAATGTACATAAACAGGAAAATAAAGAGATAAAACAAGTTCAATGATTATCTCACAACAAAAGTTTCTCATACATGTATACTGTATCTTTTTCTTGTGCTTCCACCTTGTAGTGAACTTCAACTTGAGACTGGCATAGAGCCATTCCTGTAAGTTCTTCACCATCAGATGTTGTCTTGCCTTGTTACAACTACTTAGAAGACACATTTGTACAGATCCAGAGAGGGAACGGCAAGATGATAGATGTTTTCTTTCACTATCAATAACTCCACAGTAATCTCTGATCTACAATCAAGATTGCTGCCTGAAAAAGAGCTGAAATTACATAAGTGGCTATGTTTGATCAGCAAATTGGGCTAAAAGTGGCGGAGCGTTCTCAAGATGGATGGGGGGAATGCTCATGACTGATCATTTTTATCACTGCCTTGTCTTGTCTCATTGGAAAACCAACAAGGCAGAAACCCGACCAATCCGGTGATTTTGTCACTAGGTATAACCAGGGTTGACATGTCCCCGTTGGACCTGAATGCCATCAGCAGCCAAGTCCCATCGCTAAGGTGTGCCTTTGACACGGTAAGGATAATCCATGGCATTGAGAGTTTATACATTGTTATTGTTTGTTTTGGGAGAACAAATGTCGATTACTTGTTTCAAGGAAAAAGTGGAGGGACACAGGTATAAGAGATGACAAAAGTTACACACATTCAACATGCGACTGTATTCAGTCAGGTAATACATTAACCATGTTTACATAATCTAATATCTTTGTCTTATATCTCTCATGAGTTTATTATATAAACTTATAGAAAGATTGTTGCTAAGGAGGCAAGCAAGTTACCATAGTGATAGGAAGTCACACATATTTGGAAGAGCTTGATCTCAATAATGCTAAGCATGAATGATGTAGAATATAATTAGTCAAATATTGTACTTGTGTCAAAATATGGCAAAAATGAATATTTCTAGTTCACGATAATCTAAGAATATGCACCATGGCTGTATCCAGCACCCATTCTTCCATCCTGGGACAGAAGTTTGCTTGTTGGGACAGACACAAATTTATCCTCGTCTGTTTAAAAAATCTCAACTTCATGACACCAAATTAAGGAGAAATTATTTTGAAAGCTTAAAATAAAGAATTTAATAGCAAAAATGTACAATATGTGCTCCCAAAACAGTAAATGGGACAAAAAAAACTTTAAAGCTGAAGACAGCCCTGATTTGAACCATACTTATGTGTATGCATCAAGGCAAGACAGATATAAATGTTCTGACATCAGAACAGCAGCAAAAGTAGAAGAAGTTCAGCACTCTTCACTTCCTAGTTTGTAAGACTAACTTCTGTCGTACCAGTTGCAGCAAATAAAGCAGAAATGAGACGTGACAAATGGGAGTTGTGCTGGGAGTGACTGATGGGCCATATCTACTCCTTAACATGTCTCATTAAGGATCCAACCTGCCAGAAAACCCGCAAAAGTGCTTCCTCACCGGAAATTTTATCGTGCCTCCAGTCGGCTTATAAATTGCATCTGTCACAAAATGCAGTGTTCTGAGTTTTGAGGGGCCAATGGAAGAGTGTATCAGAAATCTGGAACTTTAGATGACTTAAGTATTAAGTTGTTACAACTATCAATATATATATATATATATATATATATATTATGTATATATATATACACCAAACAGGACGTTATCCTGTAATCTATTCCTTACATGGTAAAGGACATCAAAAAATACCATACCAGTCTATATACAGGTGTAATATACCTGAGCACTCAGAAATGCAAATTGACAACTTCCGGCCACTTTTGGTCGGCAAACTTACACAAGAAGGTCTACAGTTCCACAGACTTCAGCACTTCCAACAAATCCTCTTCAGTTACACCTCCCCATTCCAGTTCGGCTCTTATTCTGCTCATTTCTGAGAAGCTGTCTGGCTTTTTCCACTTGCTGCTTCTCCTCCTACTGGATTGCAGCCAAAATGGCCTTCTCTTCTAAATGCCCAATTTTGTGTGGATACACGTACAATGCAAAGGGGGCCATCCTACTGAAGCCAATAGATAGGTGAGGGTATTCATAAAGGAAAGGCATGAAGGAACTAGGCTGGCAGCCAGGGTACTTCAGCCCAAACACAGTACATCTTCCACACCAGTGGGACGACACAGTTGACTTTCTCCCCCTGCACAGATAATGCAGATTTATTCCAAGAGAAATGCCAGGTCACAAGACCAGCATTAGGACTCTCTCTCACCTCATCAATTCAAACCGTCACTCTAAAACAAGTCACATTGACTCACTTTTGAAGGACAGTTCTTTTCCAGTAATATAACCTCAAGCAAGCAGGACACCCAGGTTTTATCGCTTCCTAGAATTTCTTCCTCCTGACATAATCTGTCAATTTTTGTGTTTGATATTCTTAAACATTAGCCCTTTACTTTATAAAAGCTCAACATAGCAACTGGTAGTTGTTAAATTGATCTTACATACTTGATGCATACCCAGTTGCATTTTTCACAGGAAGAAATGTTGGCTGTATCTAATGCCCACTGATGTCCATGTGATGCATATCAGGTCTAAAGGGCAACTAAATTGTGAGCAGTCCACTCGGTTGAAATGTTTCTCTTCCCATGCACAAATATGTAAAAAGTTCCTTTCAAAACCTTTAACACAGAAGAAGGCATGTACATGATGTAGCTAGCATCTCATGTCTGATGTCTAAGCATCTTTCTGCAGAGAGTCCCAAGCACTCATCGCAGAGTACATTATTAAGTTGTACATCATGTCTCTATATCCCTGATTGTATCAATGCACCTGTATCATGGTACTATCTTCGCCCCATTTACCCCAGCATAAGGCCTGCCCTCTCCTGTAAGATGCATGCCGTTCTCAGTTCTGGCTTTCACGGCTGCATTCTCAGCTAATCCCTGTACAAGCCAGCTACAAAAAATCTGCATTCATTTCTCTGTAAAACTGCGTAAAGCAGGCTAACATAGTAAAGATGATGGATAAATGTAATTAGCACAATTTTTCTCTGGGACTTGTAAGCAAAATGTATTCCACCCTGTAAATCTATTCTAAAGAGCTGCGCGGATCTTTCAGACTTTTCCCTTCCATTTTGCTCCATCTTGCTTCCAAAAGTGCATCCATTACGCTAGTTAAAAACAATCTGTCCTGGAGCGGTCATCAAGTGCAACAGCAGACACTTCTATGGCGTAAAACTTAGAGAATTTCAGGCCGGAAAACAACGAGAACAACATGATTAATCATCCCCGCGATCAGCGACGTCAGACTGTCCGCAGAAGCGGCGTTGGAGGCGAGCGTAGCCGGCAGGCCGTACCGCTCTCTCTCCCCACCCCATTACCCACCGGCTGCCTCACCCCGGCAACTGGAACCTTTCCCGCACTTCTAGAAAGGAACTTCCAAGCCAGCTAATAATGCTGTGTCAATGATAAATCACTGAGTTAGATTTACAAGGAAGACAGAAAGCCTGGGTGTAAGCTGTGTGTCTTCTATTACCCACTCCATTTCACCATGAAGTTACTGTGGCGTTCTCGACATCGGCTACCACAAAAAGGGGAAGGAAACTTCTCTACCAGGTGTTGCAAAACAGCTAAAACATATCAGTATAAAAAGAAGATCATCAGATAAATTTTGTCCAGTGTTTTATACCACCTTTTTGTTGGATCAAGCAAATGTTTGGTTTAATACAAGAAGCCATTGGTTTACAGAAGCGTCCAAGGTATAGCAGGATAGAAGACGGTTTTGCATTTAATATTCTTGCTTCCCCATCATTACCAACAAAGAGACAACAATTCTAAAATCCAAATCATGGAACTCACATATTATTGAAGAAGTGGGTAAGTTCTTCTTCCACTGCCTCCAACGAAGAAGTTAAACCCAATAGAAGCACATGTAGCTCTAAATCTTAGTCTTTTACTTTATGACATGTAGTATCTTAGTATAGCTATCATCTGTTGATATCTCGGTACTTGTTATCATTTTTCCATACTACACGTACTGCGATTAGCCTTCGGGCATGTATTTGCAAATAAACAATTAGTTTGATAGACTAAAATTTTTTGCAAAGTGTACCAGATCATTTCCTCAAAGTGTACCGGCTATTTTCCTGCAGTAAGAGATATCTTAGTGATCTCTATGGCCTGACTATTTCCCCATTTGTCACTAACCACAGCATCAACTGTATTTTTGTCTATCAGGGCGCAGATCTCTTGTATCATGTACTCAGAGTTGAAGGACATTGGACATGGGCAGCCAAGTGTCACCCCTTCCACTTCTGAGGTGTCTACCAAGTCACCTGTGCCGCGCTTTGTTCTCAACTTCCATTTCCACCACCACTCAGCCAAGCAAACCACTTCCACTTATGGTGTAGTCATTGCCTTTTAAGTTCCCAATCTTAACAGATTTTGGCACCAACAATTTTGTTGGGGAGTGATAGCTCAAGAACCTGTCTAAAACAGCAAAAGTTTAACTGTACGGTAAAAGTTGAACGGGAAATTCATATTGCAGTTTAGGAAGAAAATCGTTTGACTTTCAGGTACCGTTCGCTAAAACAATTCTTAGGAATGTGAGGTACATTTTAGTATGCAGCTCACAGCAGATGATGAAAGTTGAATGTGTTTCCATTTTATAGACACGTACCTGACTGTACATTTACCTCAATGTCAATATCATTCTACGAGAAGGAATTCTCATGTCCTACTAAGATAAGTACAAACGTTGGGCCATCCAACACTGCTTTAATTCCCTCTTTTCACTTAACAATTAACAGTTGCTACAAAACTAGGCCTGTGTGTGAATTCAGTTATTCTGTTGCACCTGCCCTTTTGTAGATGAAGTCTTCATCAGCTAAACTCTCATCTCTGTGTGGCCCCTGTGTTCTCCCTTGGGTGGGTATGTCAGAGTTTCAATTGCAGCCACTCACATAAGAGACCATTTGACTTTGAGAGGGTGTGACCATGTCTGCTATGATGGTGGCTATAATTTGGGGAGAGGTGGCAATGATCAGGGCAGAAGACCAAAACAGGGGAAGGTAATTACTCCAGCATCAGAGGCCGACTACAGGGTCAGGTGTCACTCAGCCTTGATGAAAAAAGAAAGCATAAAAAATCGATTGAGAGGACCTTTGGCAGGCACAGTGCTGGGAGTCTGTCCTGTTGAGCTGACTTTTGCCACCTCGGAAATTACCTCGTCTCATTTGCATATTTATTGAAAAGCATTTTTCACCCTTCCTGGAGTGTTTATACCTCATTTCCACACGTCCAGCCTATAGACTTGACCTTGTAAATGTGCCGGATTTAGTTCAACTAAAGTACACCAACCCAGTCTTGACTCGTTGGGTAGGTAGTTTGGTACTGTTACACATGTCTTTGTAAGAGTATGCAATCTACATTGTAAATGACACTATGGATTACATGTAGTATACAAAAGAACCTGATATTCGACTTTTGCCAAGAAGGTTATATTTGGGCAGCATATGTCTGTCTGTCTGTTGGTCACCAAGACTTAGTAACACAAGAACAGCTAAATAGTATCGTTTTGTATTTGGTGTGTTGGTAGGTCATGGAAAAACATGAATTACATTTTGGGTGCCCTCATGGCTTGGTTTGGTACTGCAGTCAAATTTACGGTTTTCGTGTTCGGGACATGCTATATGCAGGCAGATATCCCTTGTTTCATACTTCATCTAAACTCAATTCCCTTTCAACAGCAAAGCATCTATTATTAGATAACCAACCAATTGCATGGATCTTCTTATTGCTCTACAGCACTTTCTACTAGTCTCACAGATTATCATACAAGTCCCATTGAGACCACAATATTCAAGCCTAAGTACAAGACGACACTTTGCCTTGAACTACAGTATGGTAGACAGTTGCTATGTTTACGATGCAGGTCAATATTTGTTATTTTACAGTGCCATGAACATCTCACATGAACAGACAAGTTTTGATTATTTCCACAACATCCCCTTTTTTGGATGGAATCTCTTCTTGTTTTTTCTGAAAACATCTTTTTATTGTGATGTCTCATCCCTGCAAAACAAACGGGAGAAAAAACACATTTTCTGATCCTTCTATCCCTCTTAGTATGCTGAAGATGCTATCACTGCCTGTCTAGGAAACCTGGTTGTCTGTGTTGACTCAGGTGTACATATGATACGAGAAACCTTTTAAAAATAGTTGGTATCTCTTTGATATCCCTTTAAGTTTACCAAAGGGAAGTGATCAAAGATTGGAAAATTCTTTGATCATCAGGTGTCAGTCACCAAGTACCCGCTTTAATCAGTTTAATCCATTTGCAGTGGAATTGAGGGAAATGCAATTTACAAGACAACAAACAGGAGATAAACTAGGGAAAAATCAAAGAGATAAGGAAGACAGAGGTAAAGGGATACAAAGACATATCAGGAAGGGAAAGAAAAGTGGAAAAGGAAGAAGCTAGAAAAGGAAAGTAAAAGATATACATACATTTGTACATTGTACATGAAAAGCGACATAGAACTGTTACATTTTGGTAGAGGCTTGTACATTCTTGCTTATGGGGCCAAAGTACAACACATAGCAGATTGACCGGGTCCTTAACCTCACCAGAGCATCTTCCTTGATTAATGAAGGCTGTAAATTAATAAACATGAAGATCTGCCTGAAATCTGTCCATATGGCATGGAAGCACTCCATGTGCTAAACCCTGAACTACGTGTCCTTCCCCTCAAGCAGATATTTGTGGATGTTGGACACTTCCGCCCTTTACCAACTTGGCCCAAGCCCCAAGGATAATCAGACAAACTCGGGCGACACCCTAGTCAACTTGCCCGGTCAAGTTGACCGTATTGGGATGAGTTGAGCAACTTGATTGGGCCAAGTTGGTAAAGGGCCGAATCGTCCTGATCCCGATGTTCAGCGCACCTTGGCAAGGATGACCTCCCCACAGACAGGTATGGACCAGGAGTCAGCAATATTCCAGCACAATCAATCTCAGAAAGATTAATGCATCAGGCAACAGATCATTGCTAAGGTCAAGTTATCAATAGGTAAGTTAACCCCTGATCTCTGGGGCCTTGGGCAGAGACATGGCTGGGGAAAGGAGTGGAAATATGAAAGTGCTGGAAAACCAGCTCATCGAAATGTAGACATATACCTAATAGTTTACTTGATTCAATTAAAAGATGATAATCTACTGTATCTTTCTATGATTTTTGTTTCACATCTTAGTATTCGGTAGTGTTTCTACAGACTTAGATTAAATCATAAATTTCCTTTTGATAAGCCATCTAACTTGGCCTTTGAGACAAAGCATTCAAACTCCTTGTTTCTGATCTTTGCTGTATTCTTGAATTGGGGTGAAGTGTATACAAGCTTTTATGGGTATGCATACTCAAAATGTTAATGTCCAATTATTGGCAGAAAACAGCATTTTAGGGCAGAAAACAGTATTTTAGTTCTGGGGTATGGGGGTCCACATTTTCATGCCTGATAAAATGGAGTTTAGTGATATCGTAATATAATGCCATTTTAGAATTATCATTGTTAATGACTTAAGGGTTTCCAAGGTTTATAATTGTTCATTAGCATATTGAGTAGTCTAATATTTTCATGGTTGTATCATTTTCAAATAATTTGCCATACACTGTACCCAATGTAATCGTTGCGCAATAAACTTCTATCGATATTCATTAGAAACAGACTATCATGCATCTCCACTCGACAACTTCTTACAAAGTTCGATGACTTAGTAAAGAGCTCCTGACAATTTCACCAAAGACTTATATAACCATCCTTGTCTCTTCTCCTAACTGGTACCAGCCAGGGAATGATCCAACCCTACAGGAGTTAAGTGGAGTGTTTGGGGAGATTAGACACAATTTACCCCGGCATGCCAGCTATACTCCACACAAGTGGAGCCTAGGAATCCCCGCTCTGCTCTTATCAACACTAGGCAGCGCTGCCTCCCAATAATGCTAATTTTCCTCCCGCTGAGGAATCTTTGTGCCGCTGCGGGATAATAGCAGTCCCCGAGGATAGGAAGACATCTCTTGGGACGGCACGACAATAGCAAGGTTGAGGCAATAGTTTGGCGTAGGAACGGGTGCGGGGAAACGTGGAGACCCAGCTAAGTCTTTGTTTGGTCACATGGGACGCCTTGATGGATGGGGGGGTGGGGAGCGCGCATCGGACGTGCCGGGAAATCGATGAAGGTGATCCTGAACGAGAAATTAACGTGGAATTAGGACATGAGGGGGAGGGCGACCGCCAAATGAATAAAGATACTTCCAGACAGACTGAGTGTTATTAGTGAATATTACTGCCAGCCAGAAATTAAAGCTTCTGCGGGATGATAGATTTTGATCCATATTGAAAGTGACACTGCAACAAGCCAAGATGGTAATCTCAATAAAGCATGATTTCCACAGCAAATTATTACAATGGCTGCTGTATATGTGATACATACAGAGTGGTCTCAAGAGAGGGTACATTTTCCTGACAATCTTTGGCAGAAATTCTTTTCAACAATGAACTTTATAAGTCTATTAACTGTCTGCTTCCATTACAAGCTACCTGAATATCAGCCAGGTTGAGTGGGTAATTTGAGAAACAACTTCCTTCCTTTCTTACTACAATGGGAGAAAGTCACAAATGTTTAGGCTTTTTATCATCTGATTTTATAAAAGTCTTATAACTGAAACTTAAGAGTATCAGTATATAACACAAATATAGGGCAAGGCAATGTGACACAATCCCAACAGTGTAAGCTATTAAGTACCGGACTCCGACTATATAATCTGTATTAACAGATGGTGGGAAAGATGAAACGGCCTCCTTTCAATCTGTTTTTACCAATTCCTGATTTCTTCTGTCATGTAAATGAGGTGTAAAATGTTTTGAACTCCCCCAAGTGGTGACGGAAAAAAGGCTGCAGAGTCGTGTTGGAAATCCGAGCCACTGGGCAGGTGGAATCACATGTAGGCTGGAAGTTTGTGCCGACAAGGGTTCGGATTTCCAATTTCAGCATTTCAAAGACGGGCGAACAATGCTGGAAATGACTAGCGCTAACAGGAATGTTCCCTCCGCTGACCCCTGACCTTCCGCCGTGTTCCGCCACAAAGGGATCGGCAAACGCAACACGTTGTCGGACAATAGGAGCCAGAGGGTTTATAAACATGACAAAGAGGGGGCATGCTGTGGCATTGTGGGAAGATATGCACGCCCACTCCGAAGCACCACAAAACATTGACTGCTTTGTACGGCATGTCAATGATGGATCTTATCCTTCCCTAAGTGATAGTGAAAGGATAATGAGTGGCCTCGCTAAGACACTGTGTCCTTGTGTCAGCCTAATTTCATTAAGAGGTTAAGAATTGTCATGGAAAAGACAACATCAATGGCCATGGGTGAGAGAAGCTGTTTTCATAATCAGTGCGGGAGGTACGACCAAGCAAGGAGGTTGGACCAAGCGAAAATTACCCTCAAACAGCTTTTTCTTAGTAGAAAGCTTCCTTTTTCCAAGAATACCACCTATAAGAAAATGATCAGATAATAAAACGTGAATAAAAATTCCTTTCATCACAACTTTTACCACCCACATCCAGCATATCTGACAAGAACATCTCACTCCTCTCCTGTTATTCCAAGAATTTCTATGTAGAGTTGGGTTTCCTTGTGTTGATATGACTTTATTTCTTGTGGCTGTGTTTACTGAGAAATACGATGAAAAACTGATACGACTGTGAATGACTTCTCAGGAATTTTTGTCCTTCTTTCTGATTGATTATATCCTGTCCGACAGTGCTTGAATTACTAGGAGAGGGCCTCATGCAAAGCATGTCATACATAGAAGGGATTTTTGCTGTGTTTCCGTGACGTCTGAGCTTTGTGACATTTGTTATCCTGGATGCCCCCACAAAAGTCGTCTTAGTTTCCCCCAAACTGTTGACAAAGAATGATTGGAACTCCATCAAAGGTAAGACGAGTTCTTAAGTTGATGTGACTGACCACCGGGTTAGGTGACAGGACCTCATGCAAAGTGTGTAGTACATAGACGAAATTTTTCTTTCCCCATTGTGGAGGCTTTGCACTTTAGTGGTTGGGGTGGTGCCAGGCTGACCCTGGGGCTCCCGCACACACAACGCTGCAGGCAGCATCTCCCAACAAGTCTTTACAAGCCTGTCAACATGTAGGAAGGAGCAGCTACATGAACCCATTAAGGGGAAACCCACACCTTGCTCCACTCATAACACCAGGTCACTTCTGGGGACGCACTACAAAGGACCCGCCGGCCAACCCAAACTTGGTCTGCTTGTTAGGCAACAACACAGCAACAAACCAGCAACACTTGTGCATTTGAAAGGAATGCAGCAAGGTATTGTGTAAGCAGCCCTGCGCTGGCCACTCTGAAGTATCTTTGTGTAGAAACAATGCTGATACAAAGCAATCCTGCCTAAATAAGGGACATTAGCATCCCTGGTTTTCAGCAGAGGTTATGGAATGTTTGAGGTTCAATTTTCACACCACCATCCTGTGGCCCGAACAGGAAGTATAAGGTTGACATGAAGAGTATGGGGCAGGTCTCTGGTCTAGATCACGGCCTTCAATACTTCTTCCTTCAATCGTTCATTCCTTCATTCAGACCCTGTAGTGCCTAGTAGCACACAGGGCAGCAAGTTTCTTTGCTGTTTCACTTTCAGTAGCAGACTAGGGTATGTTTTTACAGGGAGAGGTTGCTTGCCCTTCGCTTTAAAGTGCTCATGGCACTTGACTCCTCAATGCACTAAACAGTCAAGTCCCTAAAATTCCTAATTGACTGCTAATTGCATTGAACAGTCAAGTTCCTAAATTCCTAATTAACTATTTCCACTTTTCGGGAAAGCCTGAAATCTATGGGAATTATGCTAATTTGTCACAAACGTCATTTTACAGCTTATTACGCATGACAATGAGATTCATGCCGGACGACAACTGAAAAGATCAATAATCACCAATTTACAGGGAGACACTGTAATAGGGCTGGGCACTTAGGGATCACGAGGGATCACGGACACTTCCAGTCAAAATGACAAATAATATTCTGTGTAACAGCAATTGATCGCCTCTCCCAGTGGCCACAGGAGGGGAAAAACCTGTTTCCTTTATTTGCAATTAGGGTGAAGATCTGTCCTGGGGAGGACCAATCGGAGATGAGAAACTGTCTTAGCTGAGAAACAGATGTTTGGTGCAATTTGAACCAGTCATTACTTTCTTGTTAAGATATAGTGATACAGTAACCGTTGTGCTGGTAGTTGGTCCCAGCATATTAAACCTGGATTTGGACTACAGCAACAATGGAATGTGCATGATGCTGATACTTAATGATAATCAAAAGTTTGTAATTGCAATCAGATTTCTGCATGCAATAATGGGCAATAAACAATTCAATTTTGGTACTTTGGTACTTAAATGGCACTAATAAACCTTTCAAATTAAGAAGAAAAAAATCTTTAAATGTGGTGAAAACTGTTTTTATTTTATTTTTATTGCAATCATTGCATTTCAAGCAAAAAAGATGGTTCTCTGTGCAAGACAATGGTTAGATTATTGTCTGTCCAAAGACCATCTGCAATGCAATCACAAGACCTCACACAACACATCTGCATGGATTCTTTCAGCACTTGGGAAATGAGCAATTCACACCCTGAGTTGTTACCAGAATCTAAATCAAGTGTTAAAGACTGGGAGTCAGGGCAGTATCAGTGAGTAGAGATCTGTTGATAGCAGGGGAGCGCAGGGGTGCCCTGCATTGCAGCAGTGGGCAGGTAGGGTGCTCTTCAGGCATGACATCTGCATCAAGCATGCTAGGGTCAGCTGTGGGCAGGGGCGCATGCTAAAGTACATATACAATGTAAGCAAACTCTGCTTATTGGGTTTTGCACCATTAGAGATGGCACTGGCATATTTCCTTGCTATGACATCAATAAAAAGGGCATTTTTGGCTGCTTTGAATTGGAGTTGCACACACACTACATGACTTTGAAAAATGATAAAATTACATTTGGGTACACATTTGCTTGCTTAAAAACTTCTTCACACATTTGTTGGTCAACTTATACACCTGTCAAATTATTTGATGGATAATAAGACCATTGCATTATAGTTACAATGAGAGAGAATATAAGCTTAGACTGTTTGTTGCTACTAGTTCTGACCATTCATTTCTGTGTCAAGGCTACCTTTACACTAGACAGCAATCACCCTTGATTTCATAATCATAATATGATACAAGAGTAATTTAAAAGATAAGAAACACACACAAAATGCTTGCAATATGGTTCTTTGAAATTCAGTCCAATATTGTTCAAGCCGTTGCTCAACGTTTGCAGCCTCAAGTGGAAAGCTGGTGTAAAATGGAAAAACTAACTTACTGTGGAATGGTACTGCCTCCATTTGTCAGGACAATCCTGTAAAATAAGAAATAAAAAATAAAATAAGTCAGTTTACATGCAGATAGTAGCACATTAGGCAAGGCTGTGATCAGTTTGATCTACAGCATCTTAGACTCTAGAGTATCATTGAACTACACAGTTAACACTTATAGTGATCTATGATTGCCGTTAAACTACGTATATATATATATATACATGTATATCTATTCACTTATGAATATGTGTACATAAATGTGTTTCTTATTTCTTAATTGATATGCAATGAGTTGTAGAGACAATCTGAAAAGATGCATTCTGATTAGTGCCTGTTCAGTTAGTGGAAAAAAATCTTTATTCAATGTCACAAGAATGACAAAGAGGAGTGACATGTTGAGATGAACACCAATTGTCATTGTACCATACAAGTTGACTTTCTAAACTGACGTTTAGTCTCTACAAACAAAATGTGCCCAGGAAAATTCTAGGAAGCCAGGAAATTATGAACGTTGTGAACTTATAAGGCAACAACATCACCTGTTGACCTGTAACATTTCCAGCATTCCTGTTTTGGAACTGGCGCTACCTTAAGGCCACGCAGGTCATGAGTTTCTTTTGTACTTTCTCAGGTGGGGCCGTCACGAAGCAACCACTTCAGTGGAATTGTGACAGGAAGTGATGACTCAATGGCAAGAATACCTGGATAGTTCATCTATATAATCCTCGACATGAAAGAACAGGAAGAACAAAGTACATATGTAATCCTAATAGATTCCTATCAACCTACAGGACAGTTGACAACAGTGAAGGGCACCGACAACTTGGAGATAGTGCAAGTCACGCTGAAGCTATTCTCCAAAAAATGTCTCCAGCTACTATAGCCAAATACTTTGGGTCAGTTTGAGATTAAGGTCAATACCCCTGACCTATATCTGACTGAAGACTTTTTTTCCCTTTCTCTGCCTGCAGGCATTGAATGCAGCAATACTTAGGGAAGTTTTCTTCTTTGTTCAAAGCAGTAAAGGACTTGTGTATGTGTGTACCTCTGCACACTGTACACTCAAATGAAGAAAGGATTTGTTTAGTTGTATAAGTTAACAACTACATTGACAGTCTTCCAACCAATATCATTCAATTCATCCAACATGTTTCAGTGTATGAACTGAAACATTTTGTTTCAATTGGAACTAAAAGGTATCAATAGAAGAGACATATCAGAAAGTCTTTTTATCTGACTAAACTAAACTTAACTAAACTGAACTCAAGAATAAGATTACAGATGCATATAGAAGTCTTCTTTGACATTTGGAATAGTGTATCAAAACATACACAGTCGTCGTTGTATAGACTAAAGCAGGATTAGGAGACTAGTCTAATGATCATGACCCCAATAAAACTCTCCGCCCCTCTCAGGCGCCACCATCAATCATATTGTGAGGTGGGAGGAGCAATGCTGGTCAAAGCTGTGTCGCTCCAAGCATACTTAGCATAAGCAATTCTAAAAACTATAAAAGCAGAAGTGAGAGATTTAATTGTTATGACCCCTTAGCAAACTGCTCCGCCCAGTTCTGATATAATCATCAATCAAGATGACAGGAGTTAAGGGCAGCACTTTGCATTTTGAATGAAGAAGAACTTTCAGATGAGTATATTACACATCATCTGCCAATACTACCAGTATGCTAAATTTTTTTCGTCCCACTCATTGTTTGGGAACCGACATTGTTAAATTTCGTTGTTATATCTGTCATCTTAAGCTATTGAAAATAAATTTTCAGCAATTTTATGTCTTTTCCACCGACCGGGCAATTTTTCAGTGTTGTCCTTTCAATCTTATCAGTGGGGCTTTTTTTTGTTCAAAGAAGAAAGGATTTTTTTTTTCCTGGGACAGGGGGCTCTGGGTCCTGGAAACAGCCCTAAATTAATATAGTGAGAATATATCGATATGTACAAACAATCTCAAGAAAAATATGTTGGAGTGATCTTGTTTGTTTATTCACAAGACGTTTAGTGTGTTTTTAGAAGTTTTTATCATATCTGCTTAGCTTATTTACTGAGAACAGGTACTTAATTAGATCAACACTTTCTTTTGCTTTTAATTAAGTTCAATCCTATTCATTTCATCTTCCGTTGTGTTCTTTATGTTATCTTTATCTTCACGTTTATCACTTCCATCAATGTCATCATTGGAAACAATTGAACTGTCTATCAATTTGAAAGTGAATTTAGTGGTGAATAGTTAAATCATCAAAAGATTTCAAGAGAAAAGTGGCATTGGATGGGGTGGTGAAGACAAGACTTTGTGGTTTCATGTCTAATGTACAAAAGGACAGGAGAGTTTGGACTTTCAATCAATAGAAATTCTTCCTGTAACCTTACATAGAATATAAAGGTAAATTTTGCTATAAGCAAATTTTTTTCACAAAATAATTTTCACCTGAACTGGGAAGGGCTACAGTGATAAAAGGATGAGACTGAAACATACGTACTCGTATGTACATATCGCAGGCATTCCATCCCCCTCCCCCAAACATGTACATTCCATATTACCATGTATATTATGCATGGGCTGGCATACCCATCCTATGATAGTAAACCAATTCCATGGGTAGGCAGCTGTGAAATGACTATTGCGGTATAAACACCCAACCATGCCTGCTAGAAAAATGGGGCCCAAACCATTGACTCCACTTCACCCATGGGGATTTTCACAATTTCCACCCTCCCTAAAGCTCTCTAAATGATTCTAGCCTCCAGAATACCTTCCAAGGCATCCATCTATCAGTGTGGTACAGGGGATGGAGCTTTAATAGACTCATTTATCTGGTCATATCTATATGAAATCCTTTCCCTTTTTTGAATGGCATACTGTCTTTTTTTCTTTTTTTGAGACAAAACTTCAATGATTGTAAATCAGGTATGAACGATAAAACGTATATTCTTTTGAAAATGATATCAAGCAATCTTCTCTTACAGCATAGTCAAAGTAGTTTTTCTGATGAAAATAGCATATCACTTCAAACATTTTCTGGCCCTCACTAAGATGCAAAAAAGTTGTAAGGAAAACTTTCTATACATTGTTTTCTATCTTCATTTTTTTAATAATATAGATAATCCATAATTGGAACCAATGTTGTATATCTTAAAATATTGATTATTCAAATTTCTAGCCAAACACAGGATTTTCTAGAGTAATAGAATATGCAATCACTGTTTATGATAAAAGACTACAGTTCTGTATCTTATAAAAAATTAGGAGGAATACACATCATCAGATTTTCATTTGGCAACATATTTTCCTTTTTTTCTGGTACAGCAATGTTGATTTTCATTCTACTGGTAGACATCCTTATATGATCATAACAATAAGCCTGCTACGAGACTATTTCTGGTCTTCCAGATACATTTTCATTGATGACTTTTTTGCTATTTTAGTAGATGACCTTGAAAGCCCTAGCAGCATGGTTCCTCTCCTCCCAGACATCTTATGTCACCTCCTCATCAAGGAGACCCTCCACAGATCCATCCTATAAAGTTCACCTAATTAAATGGCATTTTACATATTAATTGTTTTACAGCCGACGAGGGCACACTCACCAATACACACGTCTGGGGGATGATTGATGGAGCGTTGAGAAAAGATCACAGTGAAAAGTCAGAGGGGAGAGAAATCTGGCAGTATGCATGATCATGCTTATCACGGGGAAACGACTTTCATTGTTGAGAACTTCATTCAGTTCCCAGATCCCGCCCTTTTGTCGTCCCATGTCTTTTGTTGGGAGATGGCTAATGACCTGTAGTAATGATCATGAAGAAAAAAGAAAGAACATGAAGCATTTTGTTCGCTGTTCCAAAGGGATTTGTAGCCATTGTTCCTCCCTGAAAGCCAATGCGGCATTATTTCATTATCAGGATAATTCCTTTATTAGTTGGTACAGAAGTTGCATGTAGATGTTCTCTATTGCAGGTCTCCAGTTTCACGTCGGGGCTGCCTCGAACACTTTAATGTTTGAAAACAATCCAGCCAATTAGGCGACAATGACTCTAATGTTGCATAGCTCCCTGTTTCAATTAAGTCTTGCCAACAATTCATTATGAAAAATAATGAAAAGTGGCTCATATTCATCAGTCATAGACATTTTAAAGTAGTATTAAATGAAGAATTTATAGCCTATTCATGGTTGAAAATTACACTGAACATATGTGTCCCTCTACGTCTAGTATGCCACCCACCACACAAAACTTTCCCTTTGTATTCTGGTACTTTTGTTTCCGATCCCAAGGCAGTTATTTGGGTATCTGAGAATTCTGACACCCTATACATCACGGTTGCTTTTAAAATGCAAATGGCAGTAATTTCATTCCTGCTAATACTGATATTAAAATAATAGACCAGGGGTAGGAATAGAAGTAGTGGAAGGGTTCCCACTAGAGAATTGTGATGTGGTGCTCTTGTTCCCATTTCGGCTAAATGGTAGCAGAAAATTATCTGTGCAGTTTGGAGGCACTGGTGGCATTCAATGAACTAATGGTAGAAACCAGATACCAATTATGCACAGGAAAGGGAGATATCTCTATTACCCAAACTTGTACCTAGGTGTGTAACACTGAATGCCAAACATTTCCCATCCTTTGTGCGGGTATTTCCCTGGAGCTCCCCTATTCTGGGAAACGTCGTTTCCTTTCCCATTCCCCTGACAAGGGTAGTCTTGACAAATGTTACGGTCGCTTATTCATGTGGTGCTTCCCCCTAGAGTTATCGTAATGCTGATGACACCCATGTGTGTAGTTTTTACGGGAGTTACGACCCAGCGCAATCTCGCGACAACATATTTCCCTGCGTCCCGCTGTGGCTATGATAGGTGCGGAAGGAAGAGCCAACTACTAAAACTGGTGGCAATTCTCCAGGCTTGCATAATTAAGTGGCAATTTCACTCGCTGGTGGATAATATTACACATGTACATAATTAATAGGCAATTTTGTTCCTGAGCATTTAATATGGCACATGTGGTGGCCGTAATCCCACGCCGCAACACCGATCCCTTGCTGCCATCCTACATGTAGAGGTGTAGGACACCTCAGCGTTGGTTATAAATATGTAATACTGACACAGACAGGGGGGGTTACTAAGGAATGACAGGAACAGTTGATAGCTGAAACATGCATAGTGTAGTCAGGAAGAAACACAATATGTTCTACGTATAAAAGTATTCATTAAGGTCAGAGTAGAATCGGAATTGCTAGTAATAATGCTAATAACAAGGTGCACTATGTGTAGGGTGTCAGATTACCTTTGATAATCAAGAGAAGTATATAACATGAAAATGTGGCTTGGAAAGTTGCTGTACTCTTGACTAGCCTCATATTTTGGAACTGCCCTAACCAAACTGGTATATATATAATTTCATTACAGATTATTGTCGTTCATAATGTAATAACAATATTTATGTAATGTTATAACATTATCATTTCCATATACATTACATGTCACACACGTACATATCTCTCATGACCCATTTCCATTACTTAACATTTATAACACAACTAAGAACTATAATTACATCACAATTTGGAATATCTATAAACTTGATAGATGATAGCTTTGAACAGAAATATAGTCATGACAGTGGCACTATGTCTGGGATTTGCTACACACAATCTTCCTATCAAGCTGGTGATATGAATGAAGGTCACTCTTTTGATACAGTCTACCAAAGCTTCTAAATCCATCTCCATTCACAAGAGACCATTCCAAACCTATAAATACTCATGAACGGACACAACAGCTAAATGTTTGCGAGCCCGCTAAATGTTATCAGGTCTGCCCGTATTTGTAACATTTACTTCACCAATCATGGGTGGAGTTATCTCCCCGCGGTCGCCACCTTTTCCAATCCCTGGGAAGCCGTGAGAAAAAGGCGTCCCCCCTGACATTTCCATGTCTTGTGCAGCAGCGATATCTCTATGGACCTGTCCGTCCCTCAGAGACCGGAGAGCTGTACTATACATAGCAGACAAAAGCATGGAGGAGACTGCTGGGTTTCATAACCCCAAAGAGGTTTGCAGTTTGAATCATTGTAGCCTTAGTCCCACAGGCCTCATCACAACTTAAGAAATTTCTACAAAAGTCAATGACATTTTGAGAACAATGCATTGTGACTTTCTGTTACAATTTTAGAAACAGTACATGCTTAATATGTTTTATCATTTTCATGTTGTATCGCATGCGTATGTCTATAAACCACAGGAAAAATACCTTCTTCGCAAGCTAATTGTTCATCCCAATAAAACTGAAACTACTTCAGTCATACTACAATGTATAATATTGATCCTCAATTGTCTTTTGAATATGGGGGGAGAAAGTTGGCTTCATCTCAAACTGAGTTAGGTTACCATTCTGCAAAAACAACTGAACTACAGAAGCTTGCCCTGTTCTAAGCTATTTTTGATCTGCTGCCAAAATCCCTCAACACATTTCCATCACAGACTTGAGACAATCAGGTTGCCATGGCAACTAGTAAGCCCGTAAGTGTGCTTTCACAAATCTCCTCACTGATATAATCTCAAAACATGGCATGCTCATTGTTTTCTGTGGTAAAACCATAACTCCACATGTTCACATTGGTGAGGGCCTGCATGCCCCTTTTACGTAGAGTGTAATCGGCCGTTTTAATTTTACGTAGAGCGTTGCCGACCACTCTTTCTGAATTTAGCGTAGAGTGTAGGGAGGCTTTCTGAATTTAGAGTATTACATAGCCGGCCCTCCGAATTTAGAGTAGAGCGTTGTCGGGACACCCCCACGAAGGCCCTCATTGGTCTGTGTACAGTCAGTGGTGTATCCAGGGCCTGTCCTCCAGGATTTTATAAAAATAAATTAGGAGTAGGATTGTTGAAGTTATCTCCTTTCCACAATAGAGGACACATAGGGTGGCGCCCATCTCCGTTTCTGTAACCCTTAGCCACACAACTTTGTGCAATCTCTAACACTTCACTTAACATTTCACTTTCAACAGTTTTTCTGGAGGCCCACCCACAAATACACTTAAAACAAGCAAGACTGCTTTATCTGATTGGAGTTTAATAATACAAAGTTAACTGCAATGATAAATTTGTGTGTTGCATACTGTATATGGATATTCATTAGGACAGGTTTAAATCAAAAGGGTCTTTTCTTACAGAAACAATGCCCCAGTCCAAGTACAGTAACCCTGCTAAGTATATTATCACTCTCAGCAGACTTCATTAACAGATCACAGCTCATGAGGGGGATTATGGACCTCTCCATGGAAGATTACCACAAAGTACACTTGTAACAGTCCCGCCCTACAGGGGGTAGGAGAGGGGAAGTACTTCAACACAAGTACTGATTTTTCTTACTCAAACACTTCTCTCTGTCAGGCCAAGGGACATGTGGGTAGAGATGATGTTTTGATAGGCATAGAACACAATGTAGGTAAGATATGGTACAACATCAATTTGCATTTGTAATGATACAACTTACAAGGGGGGTCAATTCATACCTACAGGACTCAGGAGACACATGATTATTGGTTTGTGGTTTCTTCACAAAATGCAGCCTTTATCACTTTTTGTACTCTTCAGATTTAAATGGTCCAATGGGACGACTATGAATTCCTTCCTTTCTTTCTTTCTTTCTCATGTCAAAATCCCAATACAAAGGTAAAAAAAAGATTTTCTTAAATCCTGATCCTTCCTTCTCCTGACATGGTCTCCCAAACAGGGCTGTCTTCAAGTTTAATTTTTTTTCATCCCACTCTTTGTTTGGGGGGAGTTTACCCATTGCAAAAATAAATTTTCATATCTTAAAGTTCAGATTTTTGGACAGACGCCAGATGAAATTATTTTCCGTCCCAACTGTCCGTGTCTTGACAGAGGGATAGGTCCTAGAGACAGCCCTGATTCAAAAAAAAAGTTTGCTTTTTGGTCTTCATCCACCAGGTTTTTCCAACCTTCCGGTGTCCTTTTGCTCCAAAGGTGATGCTTACGCACAAGCTTGCAATCTGTGCCCCAGGTCGCCAAATTGTATTAAAGTGGGATGAAATGTTGTAAGCTGGGAGACTGTTATTGATTACATTAATGCCAGGATTTGAAAATGATTGATGGCCAGCGGAACTTGGCAACCCAGCGACGATGATTCTAATTAAGTTCAAAGAGGACGTCAGAATCCTTTAGAGCTCGCAGAGGATCCTGTCCCTGCGAACTGACAAAAAGCCACCATAAATCTAAACAGGTCATGTCTGTGTGTTCTAATGAAACCCAAGGGTAAGCTGCAGGCAAAGGGTATCACAACAAGGAGGACCCCCAACTCAGGGACATTTATGGAGTAGTATGGCATACTGCCACCTGCTCCATTATAGGCACCCAATGACAGGACACCTTTCATTATGCGGTGATACTCCGCTTGCTTCCTCAACCATTAAATTAGACTGTTTCCTTACCCACTTTGCTGTGAAGTGCCATCTCGTCTACAGCAGCATCTTAATACCCTCTCCCCTTACGACTCCCTTGGGGGCCACTCACAAACTTACAGAAAAAAACTCAACGACACTCCACGACTGGCTGCACTGTCACTCCAAAACAGTTTCCCCTCCTCTCCGTATGGAGGCATTTTCCCTCTCCACGCCGTAAACATTGCTTTTTTCCTGACCAACAATGCCAGCAAAACACACACAACCACACACCACTGGCGATGCACAATACGCTAACCAAGTTTCACCACACAGTATTGACACATATTTTCCAAGTGGGTATTAATAGCCCTTAATTAAGCTCAGGAGGCACATTTCTTTGGTTGCTAATTAAGTGCTTGGCTCGGAGGCATTAAGGCTGAGGCTGCAGGGATGCAGGGAGTAACAATGATGATCTCCATACAAAGCACATCGAGTCCCCTGCAAATACAGCTGTTTGGCATATTGTCCCTCAAGAGGCATCTTGATGCACTACAAGAGGAAAACCTGCGCTGCTCGGCCCTACTTCAGCTCACTTGTCCACTTTCCTTTCCGCTTGGAGACAAAAGGACAACATCTCAAATGGCTGTATCAGAAGTACCTTTCAATTACTGTCAATTTGTAAAACCGTGCTGAGACCAAAACCATAGATACACCCGTTGCTTCAACACTGAGTGTTGCAAGTCAGATTTTGATAGCCCATGGTGACAATTGCATGTGTGGACAAGCAAGACGGACGAACGCAATGGTCCTTTTTCAGTGTCCCGGCCTACAACAATAAATTTCTCCCAGGCCAGTGCATTTGTACAGGCTGTTCTGTGACCAGCGACGGAATCCCCTACATGGGGCTACGCCAGGAGAGGAGAAATATTCCAAAGCAATTGCCCATAAACAGTTTAAACAGTTTCCCCCAATTAATAGTTCATGCTTCCTTGACTTGAAGCTCTCTGTTCCTAAAGGTCCTCCTCCCTGCGATAATTATGCATTGAGCAGAGCACACGAGTCCACATAGCAGGGTAATGGGGCGAGCGACGTTGGTGTGAAGTCAGGGGCTCAACTCTACAACTTATCAAGCGCCCAGTATCAATGCAAGAGATTTTCTGCTTCAGCGTTTTTGGACGGGCAGTTGACTCAGGACGACTAGTGCTAACAGGTGGTCCAACAGGCACTGAGTGAGGGACAACGCTGGACGGCTTGCACAGCTGCCTCACCTTCCCTCCTAATCACACCATTGTGGTCTCCTTCATTAAAATAAGGAGATGCTTTAGAACGTCTTCAATGGCTCTTCTGAGAGGAGATTTACCAGCTTTTCCGGCACTTCCGGCCGCAGAGGAACCCACACCAGGGTCTTCTAACCTGTTTTCAATTTTAGTAATGAGATAATTAGTAGGGTTCACAAGTCAGTAGCGGCAAATTACAGAAACAAATAGAAGCCAGGGGCTTAGTGGTCAAGCCACAGCTCCCAAGAGGGCATGACCCAAACTCCACGATCTTGAAACTGCTTTGAACAGGGAAAATCCCTACTTAAAGGTCTGGGAGATGTCCGCTAGACTTGATCAAAGGGGGTTGGACAAGATCAGCACAAATGTACACTGCTTTTCTTTAGTGACATTACCTTACCAGTGACAAGCTTAACTCGTAAGTCTTTAATTTATCATGGCCCTGACAATTGCATGCTTCTTTTTTTTCCAGGTCGACAACTTTCAACTTTTCACAACTTTCCTGAAGTAAGTTGATAAATTAGTTTTGATAAACTAAATCATTCCTTGTCTTAAAAATGATCATTTTTGGTTTTAAAGAAATAGCAAACCAGCTATTGAGAAATTATAGTTATAGTTTTTAGCTTATGAAAAGATGCACACAATGTATCCACACATCAAATGACAATAAATGCAGGTCAGGGAACTCTATGTTTCTATTGGAACTAAAAACTGCCAGACGTTCGGTGATGCCACTTTAAAAAGAATTTCAAGGTCACGTCAAAGCCATTAATACACCTTAAAGGCAACCAAAGCAATATTAGGGCCCAAAAATAGAAATAAAATAATGCTGAAATCCTTTTTTAGTGACATTTACTAACAATTGTTTAGCACATTTACGTAATAACTTCACACTTTGAGCATTCTAAAACCACGCAAACTTGTGCTGTATGATGATCCATCCCCTTAGTTTCACAAGCTCCAGCCATGATTTTCAGTGAGTTCTCACATCACAACAATGTCATATTTTTGCATAATGGACGTTACTATACATTGTGATAATGTTGTTTGAACTAATCATTGTATAGAAATGACTAAATAAACTAACTTTCACAATCCGATTTTCGGGCCTAACATTGCTTGGGTTTCCTTTAATTCTGAGGTCCTCTAGCTGAACTTACTACCAATTCACCTTGGTACTGGAGTTTGAGAGACTTCATAGTAAAAAAAAAGTAGAAGTGGTTTTTCACATACACCTCTGCTGCTCAGACAGGTTTTCTGGCAGTGAAAGAAAGAGTCAAACTTTACACAAAGTGATCTTTTAAGAACAAGTTTCTGGAAAGGGATTACCAGTTGACAGGTATGTAGGTGACCCCTTGATCAGACGAACAATAATTGGACTGTAGCTGAAATTAGCAATGACGTCTCTAGTAATTATATAAGTAGGGTGGTTGTTCTAATTGAGGTCATTTAGTTGTTGTTGACAAGTGTTATGTGTCCGCCCTGATCAAGAGGGAGTTCAATTGCATTAACATTTGAATTTCCTAACTGCCGTGTGCTGCTATTCTAATCTTACAGTAAGCACAAGCTTTTAGAGAGAAGGCTCTCTACTTGCAAGAGAGAGCACAACTTTTCCTTGTGGCAAAACACATGGGACAAAGAAAAGTGGACCTCCCTTCTGAGATTGATGTCTCCAATTCAAATTGATGAGGGAAACTTCTGCGAAGGAGACTTCGTTTATTACTCGTTCAAAATTTACTTTAGGAAAGAGATTACCAGTCAATCATAAGACTATTTATAACGCGCGCCCAGCTATAACTCAGAGGCGATATTTTGATGTATACCTGGACCAGTACCTCCATATGTTAGAATTAACTTCCACTGCCTCTTAAAGTGAAGGCATTGTATCAACACATGTCAGGCTTGATGGAGGAGCTATTAACACACACGATAAAATCTGAAATTCGTTAGTCCTCACAGCTCCGAGTGGTATTGTACGCCAGTCATCAAACGGCAATCCCAAACGCACGATTACACAGGAATGGCTACAGATGTAAATACATCACTTTATTGCTAATTTCTCAGTAGCTGCCCATGAAGTGAGCGGTATTCATCAAATGCTGAATGTTTTTACACATGGCTTGCACTATTGCCGCAGGTTTTTAATCAAGGAATAGGAAAGAAATTGGCGGGATGAAAAAGTGTGTGAGATAAGTCTGCGCCCGCTTGTTTCGAAGCAATACGATCTGTCTTGAGCACTTGACAGAAATGATAACTCGGTGTGATGACGAAACTGTCTTGCATTTACTGCAATAGAATTATCATCTTTGAGAGAAACATCAGCAAATCAACAATTCAATTCATGGTGGTCCTGTGGTTAAGGTTGTTTTGCTTCAGTACCAAGCTTCAGCTTGGGATGTCCCTCGGATAGGACATTAAATGGAGGTCCCATGTTTCTGGAGAGCCACACCTCAAGTACATTAAAGAGTAGGAGTCCTTCCCAATGTGAGTGGATCAAATAAATCTGTAGGGATATGTAAGTACTCTTCAGTACAAACCTGGTGTGTTATGTGTTACCGGGAATGCAGTACATACAAACAAACTTACCCTTGCCAGGTGGCCCTTCCAGTGGCAGTGGAGACAGACGGTCTCTGCACAGCGGTACCTGCCCTTGCAGTAGCGGGTCTGGTGGCCCGGGTTGGAGCAGAAGTGGCAGGCAGCAGTTGGGCAGGTGAAGGACTGGTGGTCTCGGCCGCCACATAGGAAACACGCCGACTTCCTCTGGGGAAGACAAGTATAACCAGACGGTAAGCAGAAAGGCAAGGAAGGTGGCCTGCTTGTTCACGCTGTTTTCCTAGCATAGGCATTACTGGTACATTTGGAAAGAGTGGAAAGCGTACAGATAATAATGAGCAGGTAAACCACATCAGAAGCCATATGAGGACTCAAGAGATGCACAGGTAGTCTCCTAAGACTGGACTGTCAAAGTGAAGTGAAACTGAATCTGTAAATTTTCTGCATAGCAAGGTAAATTTTGATAGAAATGAAGGTCAAAAAGACGACAACACAATGAAGCACTAGATGGTAGTGTTAGAAAAATGAACATCTTGTAGTAGGCAATATAAAAAGGAGTGATAGCTGATACTGTACACTTGTAATTTAGTTTCGTGATAATCTCCAGGCAGAGTTTTGTGACAACTGAGAAGAATCTGTGCAACAAAAGATGGCTTTAGTGTGTTCTGTGCTATTGTGGAGCACAAGGTAAAGTGCCATTGACTAGATTAGTTCATCTTAGCTAGATACATCTCAGCAAACCCTCTCCAAGGCCTGCAGGTCTTAAAAACAACAGCACAAAAGACAATTGGACAAGATTCAAACATTTTACCCAATATAGGGAAAATGCAGCTTACCAAAGTCGATAAGTTTCCTTAGGTTGAATCAAAAGTTTTGATATGTACCCCAAAACTGATGGAGCTAGACTTTCCAAAAGCTTCAGTTTAAACAATAGTTTTTCCCCTTCAACTTTGGCACCATACGGGTGTCATACCATGTGGGTTTGCTGACATGGCTACTGGTGCCAAGGATCAAAAGGATCAAAAGAATCAGGTAGTTGGACCTCCCACCAAGCTTTGTAAACTTTTCCTTGAAAATAAGAGCAGGAAAGTCTAAGCCTAGCAGAATGTGTAGAGATGGCAACACGTGACAAATTACAGTCTGCAGTATAGAATAATGAATTTTGTGCCAACAGAAATTTAAGAAAATAACAACTCTAGACACAACTTGATTGACAGTTGCATTCGTCCCAGACAAACAGCTTCCTAACATCATTGTTTGATCACAATGGGTGCTGAGGTTTGACAGACAGCTGATGCAAACGTGCAGGGGACAAGATCAGCCTTGCACAATCAAGTCTACGATAATCCGCCATTATTGCAAAGACGTCAGCTGTAATTAGGGGTCTTAAAATGTGGCTTAAGTAATCACCAATCCCTTCTTTGTTGGGGAGAATGTCTCTTTCACGTACAGCGCCAGAAGGTGTTGTAACCACACCTGGTTGAAATGAAGCAGACCCTCATCATGAATGAGACACAAATCCTCTAACTTCTACCTGACTAAATGTCTGCATGATGACACACCCAGCGAAGCTTAGCTTAGGCCACGCCAATCTCATTCAATGGTTCTCAGATTTTTTTAAAAGATAATCATGCCAAACTGGAAGATCAACATGAAAGCAAAGTCTGAGTGGAAAGTCTTCACATTGGTACACAAAGTTTCTGGGAGTGAATATAGTGTCAGATTCAAGCACTCTATTCGCTTCAAGTTTCAACAACTGCAGTCCAACATACAAAGGTTCCTGTGCAACTATCTTGACTTTGATAGGTCAAAAGCTGCACACTGCCATGGAACACCTGGGTTGAATTTAATCTAATTAATTAGTTAATTGATTGATTGATCGATTGATTAATTATAAGTAATTCTATGTGGTTTCCCAAGATCCATAATTACCAATGAGCCAAACACACTTTATAGTCTTCTATATCATAATTTCAAATGTTCTGTTTGTGATAGGACCCATTATTCGACTCATCCAACTATACAAGAGGGACCAAAATCAGTCTTAGCTGTCCTTGTCTCTTTTCCTGTACATGCACCCTTGAAACTTGAGAATTGTCCCTCAGAGTCTATTGACAGTCTGGCTTGTGGCTGTGCGTACTTAATGCAAAAACATTTCACATTTCCTGTCACATTTCCTTCTTACCGCCATGGCAGGTAACAATGTCATTGATGATGTTATCACTGTCTATACATGTCAATCTTTTGATTTTGATTTTTTTAACAGTATCATACACATTTATCAATATTTTGTATTAATTCTTGTAACTCACTTCAGATATTTGCATCCCATACAGATTAATCCAAACACACATAAAAATAATACAGTATTATAGAAAAAAAGAGGTACTCCTGACTAAGATTTTTAAGTGATATTGTTTGGTTTTCCTATACCATGTACTTTTTTGTAGTAACCACTAGCTGCATTGTTCACACATTTTTCTACAGTAATAATAAATAACTTTGTTGGGGAGGGAAGGAGATGCCTCTACTGAAACCAGACATAACGCAGTACATCAAATTATCTTTGGTGACATCCGGTGGTTAGTTCTTCCACCTGAACCTATTGTC
This sequence comes from Branchiostoma lanceolatum, assembly GCF_035083965.1. Classification (NCBI taxonomy): domain Eukaryota; kingdom Metazoa; phylum Chordata; class Leptocardii; order Amphioxiformes; family Branchiostomatidae; genus Branchiostoma; species Branchiostoma lanceolatum. Next base: position 5,929,788 of record NC_089735.1, read on the forward strand.
TTGGGAGTAGTAAATTACCAAAGGTGAGCTAATGATAGTGTGACTAGCTGACTTCAGCAAACAAAGGGAGTCTACTGGAGTGTGATGAAGCTGTGTTCAGGTGCCTTGCCTAATAAGGCGTGTCCCCAACCCCCTTGCAGGGTTCAACCTCGTGTCACACACCTCAATTTCTTCCCTAATGTCAGATTATCATAATTGTGCTGGTGGCAAACAGCTTCGTTCCACGTCTGCACCCATGACTGTTACTGAAAATACCAGAATGGTGGGCCATTTTAAACATAGTAGGATGGAAGCTAGGATGAAACTCACGCAACTCATTGGTCAAAAGTTTAAGGTCAGGTAAATGACCTTTATGTCAACCATTTTCAGCATTCTCCAAAGGCAATGAATGGGATTATTGGATGAAAAAAATCAAGGAAAAGTTAACAATTACTAGACAATACTTCTAAAAAATCTATACAGAAACATTTACACATTCCAGCCGTTATTGTGGATGACACTACCCCAAACGATAGTACGCAGCTGATCTTGCCAACTGATACCATTTAAATTCCGCTACAGACAAAAATTTTGAACTTTCGGTATCTTGTTTTCATCACATTTGTACATACATCATATACAGAACTCACAAGGAACTTAATTTGAATTTTCTATACAATTCAAGCACAATGTTTTTAGACCAAAACTTCTTTGATTTTCATGAACAGTGCATCATACCTACAGTACTGTAGTTTTGAATAGAAAAAAATCAAATTTTCCAGTGAAAGTAACATGTAATTAAATCTTCTACTCCATTGATTATTGCCAATATTACTTTCATGGTACTATTTTCCCAGGTGTTATGCTCAGGGAAAGGATAACTGCCAAACTTGCCAGATGTGACTATTTTGTTTTTTGTGTAACAGTAAAAGTAAAGTATACTTAAACGATGCATCAACTTGAACATCCAGAAATCAGTTATCTATTTTCCTAAATCGTTTGTATGACAAACTGTAGCTTTTCCAATAAGGAAAGTAATAACTCCTTTTAACGATTTCCACCTCCTCCATGTTATATATACACATGTAGTGCCTCAGACAGTTCTCCATTCTTGTGCTGGACTGTTTCTCTGTGAGTCTCCACTAGGTGCAGGGAATCCTATTTTAAGCTGTTTTAATTACGCGTCCCTTCCCACCACCACAGGTACCCCACCACAAACAGGTAGGATGGAACCTGAGTCGTTTGGCCTCCGGGCTCGCCTTATCTGATGGACATAACTTGTCATGTCGCTGCTGGGGGACAGGCTCCGCTTGGCACGCAAGTCTCAATCAATCCTTCGCTGCTGACAAAGCACGGGGGAATCTGATTGGCAGAGGCTTGACACCTCTATAGTTCCAGTTTGCCCCGTACCCCGGGGGCATCAGGCGAAGGAACGTTCCCAGCAACATGTAATCACCTGTTTCGCAATCTTCAAGCAGGTGCAAATCTTTGTTTGCCTTTCTTTATTAATTCTCAATCCGATAAAGCATTCCTATGGTATCCTCAAACCGGCGGCTTAAACAAATGGATGGCAATAGTATTGTGACAAGAAGTCTGCATTCTTTCACAAAATTTTGAGGGGTTGGATTGGGCAGGTGTGATTTATTTTGGCCATCTTGTTTGTCACAACAAGATTGAAACATGCAAAGATAGCTAAATGTGTGCCTTCAAATTAAAGGAATAGCCATAAACTCAGGGAGTGATGATTATACAGGAAGTTTTGTAGTCAGCAAGAGTGTATCCTGTTTCAGAGACTTGCCAAAGTTTGAAAATTGTCATACACATCAACTCAACTAATCAAACAGGCAAAGTCAAAAAGACAATCGTTTAAACACAGTCCAGGACTTGTCTTTTCGGTATACTGCCATCATTATGGTTTATGAAAAAAAAATAGTTTTCAACTAAAATCTTAGTCAGAGAAGAAATTGTACTTCTATCTACAGTAGCATCAATCTACAGACAGCTTTGATTAATTAATTAATGATTAAAAACTACACTCAACATAAAAAGTTTGGAAAAATAAATTTACCTACACATGTACTCACATAAGTAGCCCTAGTGCTCAACCCATGAATGTGTGATCATATCAAATGGGGTAAGTTGTAAAGGGCAATAAATAAGCTTTCCAAATTCAAATTTCTGCAGTTTTTGTGTTGAGTGCAGTTTGCTGCTTTCCCAAGCCAGCTTTATTGATTGAAAATAAACCTCATCAATGAAAATTCCTCCGGTAGTGAAACAAATGCTGCAAGGAAATTCAAAGGATCTGGATAGTGAAGTCGTCATATTCAGAATCAGACATTGTAAAACTTTCCATTACATCATATGCCCATTGCTACTTTAGGGTTGTCTCTAGCTTTACATTTTCTCCGTTCCACTCACTTTTTAGGAGCCCATGTTCTTGATTTTTGTTGTTAAATCTGTAATATCAAGCTTACAAAAATAAGTTTTCCTCAATTTCATGTCACGAAGTTCAGATTTTTAGACGGATAGGATAAAAAATTTTTCCAAACAAGCAAATTTCCGCCCTGTGCTACATACAGTGTATATGATCAGACCTGCATCCATCACATCATCTTGAAATGAAAAATGTCTTTAACAGTCTTGCAGATGTAAGGAAATTGCCTAAAGGGTTCCCCATGAGACCTCGCGGTCTTCTCAGTGGCAGAAGTTTTCTGCCATGACAGCAAGTGTCTGCCAGTAGAGATCATCAATCAACGCAGGGCTGCCTAGCTCCAGGAACAATCGTCCCCGCAGTCAAGAAACTGTGAAAAATAAGGTGTCTTTCCTGAAAAACGACCTCCTATCGATTAATTAAACAGTCTGATACTTCCTGATGAGCCTGATGAACCTTGGAGAGGGCATTCCCTTCGTCTGGATACCAAGGTGCTTCTTAAGATCACTTTGTGTGGGGACAAGTTTAAAGAGTTTCTCTGCGAGAAACGCTCATTCGCGGACACAATTTTGCACACAAAAGCATATCCCATGAGTAGACGACTCTACTGAGAAATGCCCACTGCTTGTTGATGTTTTGAATTCTGGTAGAAATGTCGGGGGACTTTAGGAGATACTTTTCAACGAGCGCTCCGAGGTTGCCCCTTCTATCGGAAGGCCTGCCTTCAAAGGTTGCCGCAAGGTGTGACAGCGGTGCATGTCGAATACCAAATTGCGAGCAGGCGACTGCCAGCGGCAGGGCCTCCACAGTCCATTTCAGCGATCAACTGCCCATGAAAAACAGTTATTCCGATAAGGTGGGCTGACGATACAGTTACCCCAAGCGGCGCCAGCCTGGAACAGGGCAGGCGGGGCAGTTCCTGGGGTCCCCTTAATTTTCCATCATTGTTTTTAGCCGGTGCCTGTTTAGTATGCATTCTCAGGCTAGCAGAGGCACCATCAGTCCTTGGAGAAACTTGAGCACCGACGGAATACAAAGGGAGGTATTTCACTTTATCATCGATTCCGAGGGTGACAGCGAGCTCCTTCTTTATTGGCCTAGTCCCTTTGGCAGGAATGTCTCATATTGTACGCTTTATTCCCCAAACACAAGCTCCCTGACAATTAATTAGATTAAGCTCCTGCTTTCTGTGGGAAAAAGAAGTGCCAATACAGCGGGATGACAACATGTCCCCTCGGAGGGGCGCTGCCTCAGATCCCAGCCACTAAAACAGCTGTCATGTTTAAAGAGCCCTGAAGCTCTAACAATGCAGTTTGGGTCTCACAGGACATTCCCAACAAAATAAGGGACAACATCAATGCATAGGACAGTCACCGAGATTCCCTCCAATTGCGAAAAAATGCACAAGTTGAGTCTGTAGAAATGATACAAGACTTGTTCAGTTCTTTGCAGACTCATCAGAGGGAGACTAATTCGAAAAGTTTTCCCCTCAATGAAGACATTTCAAGCATCATTGAGTCTGGGCCTTTTCATAGGTAAAGAATTCCCCCTCGGGGGAGGACCTTTTCTATGCCAGATCCCCAGCTACAGGGTGTAGCTCAAAACATTGTCATTATTCCAAATTCCCATAATCACTCCTTTGCACCTTCAATGCACAGATGTCAATGCTTTTTGTCAATGCAGGGACCAGATAACCCCGAGATTGTGTGGTGTTAGGCCCGGGAAGTAAGACCAGACCAGGTGTATAAGCTCTTAATCCCCTGCAAAATTTGATTAAAAACGCCTCCTCGCCACCACCAGGACCAGTTCAAATCCTTCCAAGCAAAAGAAAACATTCGGAAAAGCGGGGACAAAAGTGGATGTGACTTCAAAGACAGGGACAAGTGCCTGGCACAAAGGGACTACCACAACAAACGAGTCGCTCCATTCAGCCCACTTTGTGTCCATATATGGTAGAAACCTCTTTAGGAGACCCCTTGTCTTTTGGAGGACAATGGACTTCTGATGGCATGTCTGAGTTGGGGTGAGAGAGATTCCAAAACAGATTCCTCTCAAGCCAGCTAATACTCAGCTTTGTAAACACTTAGGACGATTCATGAATTTCTGGTGGGGGCGTCATGCCAAGCCATGAACAGGCATTTCTGCTTGAGAACACCTGTTAACAACTTTGGGGATGGCTTATATGCATTATATCACACATGATTAGATGCATCATTAACCTTGTAAAGAGACTCTTCCACGTCAAACCCCATACTTTTGAACATAATTCCTTCTTGGGGTCTTAAACTTACAAAAACGTTTTGAATTTTCTGTTTGTGTGGTGTGAGGAAGTACTACTGTGTACACCCTCAAACAAGAGAACACAAAGTATGTTTAGTCTTTAAAGAAAACCTCCTTGTTTAAACCTAGCAATACTATCAATGACTCCCTTAAAATTAAAAGTACTAGTTCTTCAGTTACTGGGTAGGTAAGATGATAAACATAAACAGAACAGGTGTGTGAGGTCAAAGGTTATCTTGGTCATGTGACATCACCCATGTCTGTTGTTTGAAGAGTCTCTCCTTTAACCCTACCAGAAAAAGATAAGGAAATACTCTTCATTACTTTTTCTACCACAATGAAGCCCAAATCTTACAGAAATCTGCCTCCTCAGTTGTTGAGGTTTACAAAGGCAGGAAATTAAACTTGATGGAAGTTTATAGACATTTTCTGCCAATCTTTCATATGATTGGTACACAGCCACACAGTCACATCAAACCCACAATTTATCATAAAAACAGACCTCACTATTAATGATTCATCATAAAAATTTGTCTGCAGTGTTTTATGCTGCCAACATGTCACAGTTAAAACTATGACCACAAATTTGACCAAGTTTACCACTTTTTTTGTTTAAAAAAAATTGTTCATCAAAAAGTAAGGAATACGTGTTCTGCGTCACATGTCAACGACACACACCCTCTACTTGAAAATCTTGCCAGCCCACATGGGCCATTGGTTCCTGGTCTTGCAGTTCTACCTATAACTGCAATTTTATGAAGTCAGCAGCGGTGGGAGTGTCCCTGCCAAGTTTTATCGTCGTGTTGCCGCAGCATGAATTATGCCACCTATATAAAATACGAGGAAATCACCATCTCCCAGAAATTGATTTCCCACTAATATAGAATTATCGGGAGTGCCTTCTGTTCGATAATACCCACAGACCATGACTCAATACAATCTTCCGTATTCATTATGCTATCATACAAATCTGATATATTCATTATGTCATCTAACAGGGAAAGGAGAAGGCACTCCCCTGGGAGCACTGTGGGTTCTTGGTGGAGACAGCTGGCTCACTTACCTCCCAAATATGGCCTAATTTAAAGACAGCGGTCAGCAGACCTGTCGCAAAACTTTACGTGAAACCTCCACACATACTGCAGGCGATTGTTTTACTCACTTTAAAGCCCTGCACAATTCTTATCAATTTTTTTGCGGTCAGCAGCACATCTGGTGCACAACTTAACGTAAAAACTCCAGACATACTGCAGGTGAATTGTTCTACTCACTCTAAAACCCTGTATGATTTTCTTTAAAAGCTTAGTACTCTTTGGTTTCCGGTTCAGTCCTGGTTCAGGGCATCTTGGTTAGGGCTGCACCGTCTTTTGGAAGGGACGTAAAATGGGGGCCTGTGTTCGAGGAGGTGCCTTGGAAGGGCTACATGTGACAACCCCTCCCTATAAAATGTACCCTGCAACTGAAACAGCAAGGAAACTGGCTGCCTTTAATATGTGCCACTGGGCACTACAAGGGCCTGAAGGAACGAAAGAACTCTTTGGCTCTCCTATATAAGCAATGCATCATGGGACAGCAAGTTTCAAGTGGGATAGAAGAACATGGCCGCCAGTGTGCCGCGGGTCCAGTGCGTGGGGGGCTTAAGAGGCTAGGAAGGTTGAACAAATGACTTAACACACAGAACATGCTAACCAAACAATGAATTCTTTATTTTTCTTCTTTCGCATCTTCGTCTTTGACTTTGGAATACTCAGGGCTTGAAATACATTTTTCAGCTTACTTATGCTGATACACATGGCAAAAAATTACTTTCACCAAACCTATGTTGCAATTTTTGGGGGGGGGGGGGGGGCTGGTGCTGGGCGAAAAAAATAGTTTTCCGTTTTTTTTGTAATTTAAGACATATATTTCCTCATTTTACAGCTTCTTTGTACGATTTGCAGTATGGTACAAAACTTTCCTTTTTGCAATGAAAAACTGATGCCCATGTGAATGCCATCCATATAACCAAGTCACAAAAAACACAAGAATACAACACTGAAATTGAGAGTGTGTGTACGTACAGGTGGTTTGGGGCAGACCTTGGACAGGTGTCCCACCTGGTCACAGTTCCGACAGCGGACCCTGGAGTGGCTGATGTCACGGTAGTACCTGCTACGCTGGAACTTCCCAAACTGCACCTGGAAACAACATCCAACACAGGATTAATGAATGACAGATAAAAAGTTAGAAAGATAAATTTAAAGCAGTTATTCTCTATAGAGGTGCATAAAGCATAATGCTTTTTCAATTAGCTGTTAGTGCAATGCTTTGCAACAGCTTGCATTTTAAGCCAAGCATACCAGGTCGCCCCAACTCTTATCATTTAGGTTCTTAAAAACTGCAAAGAATATGTCCCAAACACCAATTCATTGGCTCCTTTATTTGCTTTCATCTTTAGTACTAACTAAATCACTGTGACATGACAAAATTAAAAAAAAGGACACGTCATGATTTTTTGCACTTGACAAAGATCTAGACCAGCACACAAGAAAAACTAAGAACCACCCCAGACAACCAATGAGCATCCTGAATTATCAACTTGTACTCAACACAAGCTTAGTGCAATATGACAAGTATTGACTATTTGACATCTTTGTTGATTTCCCCAAACAAAATGGAGACATGATCTGACATCCCATCCAGCGACGTTTAGCTAGCCCCTATCACTCCTGTCATCCAACAATAGAAAGATTAGCTGCCAAGATGGGGTACAAAGAAATGACTTCTCCTCCGTGATAGTTTGCACTGGCCCCAGCCAGCCATGGGTCAGTGGCTACCATCTTGTTTCTTGACCCATGATGTCCACAGGTGACACCATCATGGTGCTGAAGCTTATTGCTGCGGCGACTCTTCTCTCTCATCCAACACTGTGGACCACAGTTGTGTTTTAAATTATGTTGGTTCAATATTTGTATGCCAGAATTTTGAAGTCCTTCCTGCACCAGGTGGTGCAAGGGTGGCACCCATCTCTGTTTCAATAGCCCTTGGGCCACACAACTTTGTGAGATCACTATTAGCAGTGGGCTAGTCCACCAGTAGTGGCATGTGTTCAATTACCGTACTTCTTACCAAATGCTGAGTGTTAAGCAGAGAAAGCAGTACATGAATGTTTCATTTCAAACTCTTTGGTATGACTCGGCCGGGAATCGAACTCACGACATACCGAATACAAGACGAACACTCTACCCACTTGGCCATTGCCTCCGATTCTGACAAGACTAACTGTATGCCAGAACAGGACAAGGGAATGTAAGAAATGATTTCTCAGACCATCTCAAACAATTTCCTAATGATTATTTGCAAGGGATATAGAAGGAGGTTTTAATTATTGGATATCATTACAAAGACAGGTCACATGGCAGAATGTTTGAATACAAGAGGAATGAAGAACTCTGTCATCCCCTATGTTTCCAACCATATGACCTTACTCATGTCCCCGTGGGGAAAACTATGTGTTCACTATTTAGACTTGTCTTTTAATTTTTTTAAGATTTTCATTTCTGAGTCATATACCATCAAAGTCCACTCTCAGCTTCGTAGAAATTGTAGTAGGCAATCATCAGTAGTAGGGGACTTGAAGCTGAACTGACTACTGCAATTAAGGTTTGGATAATTTCTAAAGGATTTCAACTGTTTTCTTTGGGATAAGTTAGTTAAGTCACAGTATGGGAGGTCAAGTCCAAGTGATCTTCTAACACCCCAAACCAGTTAGGACTGCAGGTCTAGTTGAATCTGTGCATGTGCTGAGAAGATTTACCCTAAAGATATACATCACTATAAATCTTCTATTTAAATACAATGTTATATATTCCTGTTACCAGAACACATCTGTTTTTGCTGTGTTTTTTTAGGTATGAGTAGTAGATAGGCTCAACCATTGCACTTGTGAAGGTGTTTGTCTTAATACACATTTGATTATATCATATGAGAGGAAACTGCACAAATTCTCAGTCTGAGGTGGCAAACATATAAAAACTTGAATTAAACACGGCAGAAATTAAGACTGAATCTCTAAAACTACAAGAGCAGCTCACACGTATAAGCTCTTACAACTAATGGTCACATCACATACGTATGATATACTGGCTTCATCTTCTGTACCAGACAATTCCTTTGCATTATCTGATAAGACTGTATTAAAGTCCCTTATGCCCTGCAGCCTGGGGCCACGGGGAGAACATAAGAGCCTTAATTATCACAGGAAATACAGTCTACAAGAATTGGAAACACCTAACAACATCCTTATCGGAGTCATTCATATCTGATACCTTCTTCCTTCCTTTCCTCTCGATATCATATATCATCTGACTCTCTGGGGAGGTAACTTCTCAGCAAGTCCCCACTGCTATCTCATGCTTTTATTCCTGGTGAACTTTGTAGCTCCTCAAGAGTATATGCTAAAATTAATACTGTTGTATACCTATCAATTTTCATTTCTGTGTACAATCGATGTCATTTCCTCATGCTGGATCAATTAGAGTCACACCTCATGCACCAAAGGAAATAGTCCCATCTCTCTTCTTCATCTTACAATAAATAATCATTAATTATACTTATGAATTTTTCAGCCATTTTTTTATGGTTTGGAATTGGAGTTGCTATCTGTAAGCTTAGGCAGTATGCTTTGGTTTACTGTATATTCGATTGAGAGGACATGGCATTTCTTAAAACTCTATGTCCACTTTTCTGCATTGCGTGAAAAGGTTTACTGATAATCGTTGAAGAGCCATATCTCAGTTAACAATTATCTTTTGACACAAGGAAAATGTTATCTCCTAATCATGGGATGAGACAGTGTGTTTTGTAAAACCTATCAAAGTTCCAATCTTAATTACATATTCAGACTCCTTTTGTCTGATATGGCTTCGTCTTCCCAAGGTTACATGACTAAGTAACCCCATACTGTAATGGTTGTTGCCTGTTGTCTGACAACACCACACTGGTGTTAGTCTACGGATAAGAGCTGGTCTATTCCTTCTCATCGACTGCCTTTATCAGAAAATTGAGCACCTTACTGCCCAGACAAGGCTGCAACCCTTTGATCTAATTGGCAGAAAATAGAGGAACAATTTCCAGGTGGACCCCTTCTTATCAGTCTAACTAGTAAGGCTTTCACAAACAGGTGTTACACCGGCACAGCACTTCTGCACATTCCTGTGCACTGATTTATGCATGGTTTTGCAGTTTTTGCCATTATTTTGCTGATGAAAGCCCTTCATTAAGTATTCATGCAAGGCATCTTTAAATTGGCAGAGCTGTAATCTACAGAGGCTAAGCCCAAGTCCCAAGGATCGGAAGCACCTTCCGGCGCTTTCCTGATCTTCAAGATAAGCCACTGTTATATTTCACTTTATTATTGCTTATTTGTTTTGCAAATGAGCTGAGTGGCGCATTTTCCTTCAAATATTTGGTTGGCCTTTCTGTTCTCTTCATTGGTTTTACAAATAGTAGGGTCAAAGGAAACAATATGGAAAATTGGTGAACAACGGGAGTGTGAGTTTTAGCGGGGAACCAATGTCAATATCACGGAGGATAATGGATAAAAGGGAGACAACTGTTTCTGTGGGAACGGGTTGGTTTATCGGGGCGGCTATCTCCAGACTTGTAGGTTGTGTCTCTCCATCACAGGGCCCGCCACACCTCCCTTCATCTCCAACCTCCCGCAAACCGGCCCAAACCACACCGAGCATAAAATTGTCTTTGTGTCAACCAGGGGTTCCCCGCGAGACCCCTCATTTGGTGGCGCCACCGAAGCGAACCCCCTCCAGGGCACAAGACTCATTATTGCTGCCTTTCGGAGATGGTGGCCCACCTAGGACAATAGTCACTTTGTGCCGGCAACCACCGGGGATCTGCCAGATAATGACGACTGTCACAATGCCATCCCCAGTTCTGCTGTGTCAGAGAACCCCTCGATAAAGATCCCGCAGCAGACAGACAGTGTCACCTCCTTGTCTGATGGTGTTCTTTTATGAAGTGTTCTCTCATGTGTCTTTGTATTTCTGCATCACACTGGACCATCTTAGAATGTAGGTGCAGGCCTATAATGGTCCCAAACGCATGAAACACAACATTCTGGTTCCTTTGCCTGAATACAAACTTCCTCTTCCTGAATACAAGTCTTCTCTTTCCTACAAAATTCAGTACGGTATTGCATAGAAAGTGATGCATGTTGTAAACTTCACATGTTATCACATTTACCAGTAACACACACATATTACTTTTCTCCTGCAGGTCCTCTCTTTTAAATAATTTCCCTGTTGTCCAACTGTGAGTCAATACATTTACAGCCTGTTTCAAGGCCCACCAGGGTACACTAAAACAAAGATTATGAAGCTGTAATTCCCTTTAAGAAACCTTTCTTTCACTCTATTGACAGAAAAGGTCCCAAGTTATTTTAGATATCACAAAAGCACATCCATCATTCTGCTTTGATGATGGACTCCCTCACAGGACAAGACCATTAATTTTGCTGCATCTCTAATATAAATTGATTTGTCATTTATGAGTGACAAAGTCTTGCTGTAATAAAATTTTATCTTGGGAATCTTTTTGTAGCACTTCTCCAGCATCGCTGAAGTACATGAGTAGGCTCCATTAATAGCTTCAGTTCCAATATTAACTGTCACTTCATTTGGCCCCATAACAAGTCATATTCTCCCCTGTGACTTTAAAACCTACATTGCCGGTGACATTTATATGCACACCCACAGTATCAGCATTATCTACCCATAAAAACATATCACTAGCTTCTCCGAGCAATAATTAAGGCTACTTTTTAATACCAGTCTTGGTTTCTAATGTCATATGTCTTCATTTTTACAAGCAGTTCGTCTTAGCATTTTAACATTGCTACTATCTTTTGAAAAAAAAATGTAAAAAAATATTTTATTTAAGTTTTTTGTTTTGCAATTCATGCATTGTTATGCAGCTTCCTTTGACTCTGATAACTGCTTGGTGGAAATCTTTAAAATTAGATTCCACAACTACCTACACTTCTGAAGTACCCTCAAAATATGGATTATATTGGGAAATGTCCCTACCTCATTAATTATGCACATCTATATAGGCATACATTAGCCCGATAGTCATCTATTTCTGAAGTGTCTATGATGATAAATGAAGTCTTCATTATCTAATTAATGTATGATGTGAAAATATTATTCTCATATAGTGATTGATATGCAAACATCTGACGGCATATGACTGCCACAAGAGCCTGCTTTACTTGGAAATGCTGCAACACAAATACATGTACATCAAATGTAAACATGTTTATTGTGCTAAGCAGAAAATCAGTCAAGATTACTTAACAACACAAGATATATTATATACCCACTTTACACATTGAATTTCTCGATATCGGGATTGGCGATATCAGGACGGCAACAGCTTTTTCAGCTGTATAAAGAGGAATTCTATGATTATATGGTCAGTATATATATCAACCCCCCCCCGGAGGTGGAACGATGATGATGATATTACAAGGACTTTTCTGGATATCATGAAAATCCCCCATGACAGCTCCGAAGCACTTGTACCACACCTCAGCGGGAGTCCTTGATAGCTTCATCGCATGTGTAAGCCAAGCTGCCAGGAGGGCGCTATCAGGCAAAAATCTAGGCCAGGGGTTTTTACAAATTTATAGGAGATTTGCCATTTCTGTTCTTCCTTGCATTCCTTTATAGTAGAGACACTGTGCTCCAATGTAATGCCATCAAACACCACGGAGAGTCCATAGTTCTCTTTGGTATGGGCAGCAAAACAAGCTATGGGTAAAATGTTAGCTAGATTCTGCCTCTCACGTTTACGTCCAATCTCAGTCCTATTAAAGTTGCCCACAAAGTGTAAGGTGAAGAAAAACTTGTACAAACAACAGGTCCACTGCACCCAGGATATTTTTTCTTCAAGTTCAACAACAGGACACAATAGAATGGACACCAAGGATGTTCCATAACACATGGCGCAATCATGACATTGCACTAATATCTCTAAATTCACTGTATAAAGCGGGCCAAAGACTTTGAAATAATAATTTGCATACGTCTGTGAGATGATAATAGCTCTTAACCAAAAAACCTAGGTGCTTAGTCCAATTTCCACTAAAAAAACTTTCTAAAAGGTATACAAATGAGTTTCTCAAATTTTCTTTAAATCAAGAAGTCAACATCTATTTTGTACAAATGCGCTTGATTTAAAGTGTGATGCATCATATTAGTTACTGAAGAAATCATCATGAAGTAATAAGGAAATGGTTCCATTCATTTCATCCGTCATCATCTGTAAGTAGTTTCTGATCTGGAAATACCGGTAAGCTGGTGTGCTATGCTGAAGGGCGGTTATATCGGCTATATTGATACAGATACAGACACAGAAATACCAGCACCTTTATTCATTTAGTGCTTATTTGCTGTTTTAGCAAGTAAAAAGTTGTGGTTTTTTTTCATTCAGGTGCTGCACTCACAAGAATGCAACACATTACAAAGACACACAGATCTAGATACACATTGAAGTCACCATCTTCAGAAGATACATCCCTCAGTTATAAGGTTCCCCCAGTACCACGTAACATTTACAAAAGCCCACGTGCCTGTAGTGATTAATTATCCTTCACATTGGGGGTCACCTCCGCAACAAGCAGCCTGCTTGCAATGATGAGACAACACTTGGACTCCGGGAGTTAATGTTAGTAATCACGGCTGGGAACAATATGGTCCGCAATATTGGGTAGGGACAGCACTGCGAACAGTTTTCTCTTTACAACTTTCTTCTTTGTTTGAGGCGCCAGAAAGAAAGAAAAAGGTTGCAAAAAAGGACACTAATTTAGACTTTCATTTTTATTGTTTTTCGAGCTGTTATGCACTTCCTTGTTCAATTTTTAAAAAAACTGCCCTTTTGCAGTGCCATGTTTTGTGGACCAGGATTTCACTTTATCATCAGTGTTTTGCACTTATAAACCATAGATTACCCCTCGATGTCACCCTGTCCTATCTTCACAGTTTTATGTGGCTTTTCTCACTTTACTCTACATGCAGGAGTAAGGAGATGTGTGGCAAATGGCAGGACGTTACCATCAAGTGCAGCTGCGACCATAATTACGACCAACACCGCAGGAATCAGCCACGGTACATGCCGTAATAATGCTAATCATGCATTATAGATACAATTATGTTCACACAATTTCGGCAGGATGGAGAAACATTAATCTTTCAAGCTGGCGTCTCACAGGTGGATATAGGGTTAGATCCCAGGAAGTGTTATTTTTAGTGTAGGAACCCTCTTGATAGGGTGGCGTATAAATTATTATTGAGTGCAGGCAGTTAGATGTTTGCGTGCAAAGCGTATGGCTTCCTTTGATTGTATTACGACATTAGGAGGTAATGGTGGGGTACTTTCACCCACGATGGAGCATAAAATGTGCCGTAATTCCTCCGTACCTCTCGGTCCCGCTCGTCCACTTCCCAGTGCTCTGCGTCACCGCCGGCGTCTGCAGGGGAGAGGAGGAAAAATGACCTGGGTTATGAGAACAAACAGGTTTGACGTATCAGTTGTACTTTGCTCTTAACACTGGTGCCCCGGCCAAGCGCCAAAAGGCTTTTAGGCAACCCCGCCGCCTTTTAGCCGTAAGTGTCCGGCGTACAGCGGGGCATACTCTGCCCTGCGCCCGCCCATTAGGTCCTCCAGAGGCCGGGTGTTATAGGAGGGCGAGAGAGCGAGGGCCGGAGGTTGCGACTCGGTGAAAGCATCTTGATTGAGGTCGGAGCATAAGCCCTTAACAGGTAAAATGGTAAAGTGTCCCTCTGAGACAAATTTTCGGGAGACAGAACGAGCAAAAATCACTTACAGGACTTTGTAGGTGCCGGACAATAATGTAGGAAGATGGCTTCCCATTGCCATGGTCAAAAGTAGTAAAATAAAAAGGATTTCAAGGGGATTTTCCTTTCAAAAACCAACTGAAAATATAGGAGAGATGGCCGGCCAAAGAGGTGTAGAATCATTAAATAGTTATACGGCTTAGCTGTTGCGAGGTGAGGTGATAGCCACAGGGCCATTCAGAAGTGGAAAAGTCATAAAACACAGGCAGAAAGGATTTTGAAGGGATTAATACTTATGAAACAAGTGCAAGAGACAAGTAGCTTGCCCCATCAAAAAGTTTCAATGTCAGGTGAAGTGTGAATCTGATCCAGTCTCTTCTTTTGACCTGAATGGAGGACTAAGGACAGAAAGTAAGAAAGTCGACAACTAATCTATGAATACGTCTGGGAATGATCATAGCAAACAAAAATAAGATCATAATTGATCATTACATCAAAAATCTCTCTCTCTGAAGTCTGATCAAACAAAAGTAAGGACACAGATGAGAATCAAAAATCAAAATTATTAGTTTTCCTTAGATTAAGAAATGTCTAATAATGTCTGATGTTTGTGCATTTAATCTTCTTGTGTTTCAACTATCTTATAGAATGTATTTTGTAATACAAAACAAGACAACAAGCTTATACATTTGGCTCAAATAATTCAAGTTTGGGAACTATTTGAGACCACTGCACTGATTTTTTGTCAAGTCATTCCAAATGGAATCACTGATGAATTGCTATGGAGATACTTATCAAACTTTCATTTTTCTAGTCTTACTAACTCTTAAACATTGTGTAAAACGCACAACAAAAGCTTTCTGACTTGCTGTTTACTCTTAAGCAAAGGGACGACATGCATTTGCTTGCAAATCATGACCTCTGCAATATAGCAAAAGGCTCATCAGGAATTGCCTAATGCATTGAGAAGACAAATAGAAGCATGCAATGTTCTGAGATCCTTGTACATCGGATATAGCCGAGGACTAGTCCGGATGTTCTAAGTGCTTGCCGGGTTTTGATATGTCAAAAATATGGCCATAAGAGCCTTCCTACTCTCATAATAGGCTTTCCCTAGTCCTAAAACAAGGAAGTTTGGCCTTTTATTCCATCGCAACTGTCATCAGGGAGCAATCAAGGCTGTTTCAGCCGCAAGCCCTGCACGGAAATTGAATAAAAAGTGCTTTTCTCTATACCGTTATTAATCACAGGGTTTCTAGGATGAGTGCAGTAATGGTGTCTGGGTTTAGCTCGGAGTTAGATATGGGATAGGGGAGGACTGGTAGTTGTCATTACGGTAGGTTTGTAAATACACATGTACCTAAGGTCACTCCACAGCAAGGAACACATGGACAGAAGACAAACATGGATGAAGAAGAGCATCCTGACCTTGTCAAAATACAGCAGACAGATGAGGAGTTTAATACTGGGTACCAAATCAAGGCTACAAACAAACATGTACATGTTTAAAGGTTAATAATATTGGTAGTTATCTAACTTATCTCTCGATCTCTACACTCATATCAAGATTTTATGGACATTCAAATAAATAAATAAATAAATAAATATACAAGATAAACCAATAAATCTAAGTCATTTACTCCATACAGCATTCCTACAATCAGAAACGTTGACCTTCCTACAGTATGCAACGCAGGCATTCACTATAACCTTAACCTGCAGCAGCAGAACACAGTGGACTACTACTACATGTACTTAACCTGAAGCAAATCAGACACAGTAGCAAACATTTGCAAACTTTTAAAAAAAACAGTGGAAAAAAGGATTAAAAAGTCAGGTGTCCTTTGACTTTGAACCAATCATCGGCACTGGCAGTTTGCATCGTCCAGCACAAATATTTGTAACTGCCGCCTGAGAGCCGCCAATAGCATCTTCAGGGACTCGTACCAGCCTTTTAGTCGGACAATAGCAACACCTTTAACCCCAAATTGAATATCGGGCACAGAGAGTTATTAATCATTGTAACAGCTAATAGTGCTTCTACAGAAGCTCTATACAGCCAAGGCTGGAAGGGAATTCCCAACTAATAGATGGATTCCCTCTCGCCCAAGCCCTCAGATTCGCCCAGCCATCTTCAATTTAGGTAAATTGAACGTTTTGCCCTGTCATGCATCACCCCTGTCATCTGGTAACAATGCTGCTGAATTCCGATAAAAGACAATTCTGGACGAATCCGTTTTTCGGGTCTACAAATGATAACAAATAGCTTGTCTGACACCTCTTCAAGGCATCTCTGACCGGTAGACAAAGTATCTTCTGGTACAGTAGGTTTGAAGGATCCAGAAACCACAGTAAAATATATGGATGCTCTTCTCATTAGTAGCTTTAAAATCATTATCATGTGTTTTGAACTGCTTTTGGGCAAAAGTGAAATAACCAAGAATGCTATGGTCACTTACAAAGCTTACTTCGCATACATATTTGTATCACTTGATACACAAGTGGTTTTGTTTCCACTTATCCCAATATAGAACTCCAATAAAACATCCCCAAAACAGTGATTAAAACTAAATTAAAACCAACTTGATTATTTTTTTCAACAGACACCAGACACTTAGCCCCAACACTGTTTCAAATAGAAAGGGACTGAATGTGAAAATGTGAAAATTGAATTAGAGTGCTTAAAACCCCCATCTATCAATTCATGTGGTAAGATGTTCTGATGGGGGCCAAATGATGATTAAGCTCCATTTAACTCTTTGCTAGTCGTACCATTTGTCTCCGGCTTAGGGCTTCCTGGCAACAGAGATAGTGGTCCGTCAGCAGTATTCCTGAGTCAAAACATCTCCACACAGATACAATCAAGATACGGTGAAATATTGAGATATTAATGAAAGTTTGATGATGATTAAGTGTGGTGCCTACTCGCACCCGGAGTCGGCGTGTTCTATATATTAACCCTGTTCTGTATCTCACAGGCAGTATTACAAACATAAAACTTTCATCGGCGAGAACTAAGAAAGAGTTCTTCACTTCTTGAGGGAGCGTCTGACAACATGTGACTGTATTCTTTCAAACTAAAGAATAAAATTAAACCAGAAGGACCACAAACATAAGAGTGTGCCTGAATGTTGTACCATTTCAGTACGTACTTCTAAACAGGATGAATCAACATTCTTGTGACTTTATCCAATTTCAATGATAACGTTTTTATGGACAAGCTGAGAATTCAGATCATTTCTGGAAAAAAATTCAACTTGCTAATAGTAAATGTAATGATATCCAGTGATATTGTTTTGGTAAAAAAATGAACAAACATACAAGCTTTGTCGAGTTTAGAATCCTAATTTCATCCTTTTCTTTCAGAGGGGGATGTAAAGCTGGCAGCCCTGTGTAGAGGGAGCTTTATGCATTAACTTATTAAGCTCAACTGTCAAACCTTTGCACATAAAAGAACCCAACACACTGAGAAGAGTAGGAGTAACCTGGAGTGCTTGGTAAAAAAAGTGAGTCATAGCGAAGCTGCATTGCACTACCACTAGCTACTTGAAAAGCATCATGCTTCACCTCAACTGAGGATGACTGGTTTACCTTACCTTGAACGGTAGGGTAAAGCAGTATCTTGTATACTGTAGTTTGTTCATAGAAAATGTTTGGGAAAGTTTCTTGTACAGGTCCATTTTCATCTCATTCACCTGAGACTACAGCTAGAGTTGAAAAGGTGAAGTGGACACTTGGGAGACCAGGTCCCATCTGGACACAAACCTCAGCTGGTCAGCTACTTTTGCCTTTCAATGCCATGGTACAAAAAATGACCACCACGTGAAATTGCAATTTTGAACCTGAAAGTACCTCTTTTCACGGTTTTGTCCAAAACCAGATAGCATTTCAGAAGGCATATTGTTTCTGGTTGATTAATCCTTGTCGAGAGGACGTCCAACACAGCTGATTTCCTCTTTTGAATTTGTCACTTCGCGTTCAGTTTGTCTATTCATGACGAGTATAGAAAAGGGAATAAAGCCAGTTGATCCTTTGAAATATGTGATTTACATCATACAGGTTTTTGGTTTGAATGTCAAAAGCATGGCTGAGGTACTTTTATGGTGCTGGATGACGATCAGTGATGTTTGACATCTTCTTGCTTGCCATTTCTAATAGAATGTTATCTATGTATCAGTGAATGCCATACTTTGTACCTTTTACAATTGTTGTGCAATAAAGTTATTATTATATTTCTTTCCTTCAGAAATATGTTCCTTCAGATCCTTGTAGTGCCTAGTGGCACAAGGGCACTGCAAAGTTTCCTTGCTGTTTCAGTAGCAGGGTATATTTTACAGGGAGGGGTTGCTATCTCTTCCCCTTTAACATGCTCAAAGCACCTCCTGAAACACGGAACCCTCATTTTATGCCCTTCCGAAAGATGGGTGCAACCCCAACTGAGATGCCCTTCCCAGGATTGGACCGGGGTCTCTCAGTAACCTAGTAAATTGGAACCAGGAGTTCGACTGTGAGGCTGCAACCAATCGAGCTACAGGGACATCTCCTATTTTCTGTGCGTGATGAGAGGCAGAATTTTTTTTTTTCAAAAAGTCAAGCAAAACTTACTTCACCATCCATATCTCACTAAACCAGGAAATCATATTTTTTGGGCTTTTTGCATGGGAAATAGCCTTATTTGTTTGCAGTTCAAACCCCACTGCTTGCGGAAAACCAAACATACGCCTTTCTTTAACTTCTGTACACTTCTGTCTCTATACAAGACCATCCAAGGCACCTGTGATGGATACAATAGACCTGTGCGGCGGCGGCGGCGGAATTGGTGTCAGGCGGCCCATGTATCTATGCCACGGCAGAAATTAATACAAATTCCCCTTTTCACCTTGCCTTTGTGTGGTTAAGCTTACCCTCACAAATTTCCCGTGAAGCGATCTCAATGTGAGGACTTTTGATAAGCTCGACCTGCCAATGGTTAAAATTCCCCACATAATTCACCATTTGCCAGCCCCTATCTCCCTGCCATCCCTTTCTCCAAACCATTGTCCACCCCGGTCGTTACGGATTGGAAATAAAATATAACAGAAATGCAGTTTGTAATAGGCAATCTTCGATTTTAGATTACATGGCTGAGCTAGGAACGACTTCCAATAACAAAGATGGCATTCTCACTCAGCGTAGGTTTAATAGCTTTGCACCTTCCGCCGGTGTTGAAGGGAGGAAATGTCGTCGGAAACGTAACTGGCAATTGCCTCTTCCTCCTTTCCAGTATGAAAGGGGTAATTATGGGCTTCCTTTTCCCGCGACCATTCGGCTTGGGTTGCGAGGTCTCCCCAGTCCACTGAGCTGTGTAACAAAACAATACACACCTCCCTCCCATCCCCACTCCATAACCAGCCCTATCACAGGACCCTAATCCATCATAACCACACATTCACCCAAATTATAATAGCCTCCGTTATAAAAATTCATATCAGTGCCCCATGAATCAGGAGGGGGGGGCCATTCTCGGCCCGAACCGTGTACTCACTTAACGTGCCCGTTATTACACCCCAGTAAAGATCCCGCGTAGAATTCCCTGGATGCTACCGCCCGCGCCGCGGCCAATGGAGACAGCAGCCAATCCATTAAAAAGTAATGAGAATCCCGAGTCGGTAATCCCAAGCGGGAGGGGGCCATACATCACGGAGGAAGCCCAGAGAGCCCCAGTAACTGGCCCGATCCAACTCTATTAGCCCCCTTAAATTAAGACAAACACCCAGGAGTTTTTGCCAATTTATTACTGGCCCATGGATGTGATCTGAAGAAATTGCCCTCATAATATCCACACTATAGAACCGATATTGCATATGAATGCACGGGCAGCCGATGGCCATGCCAGGATGGCCCGGGTCGGCTTGGTTAATGAAGGTGCCAAAATGGATTTTGGACTTCATCGAAGATCTTAAAATGGATGGAAGCAGCAAGGTATGAAATGAATACAAAATTAGATTATGGTCATTATTACAAAGTTACTTAACATCAGTCGCTCCTCCTTTAATCATTCTACATTCAACTTGGCATGCCTCTAGACAGACAAATCTTGAATTACTAGTCCAGGAGATAGCACATTACCTCTGGCAGAGAGGTAGCCAAAACATTATGATAGAGCGGAAAAGAAATATGACAAATGAGATGCCATGTCAGGGTGTCATCACGCCCATTCACAGCTGCCCTGCTCCGTGCCCGTTAAGACATGCTCAAACGTGGGAAATGGCCCTTAATTCCCCACAATATGCAGGAATCCGCGGCATCTGGCCATTTCTTTAGCGGCGGTAATCCCCATTTTAAAGTTGCTGTCCCGCCGAATGAGATCCGACACTCCTGCGGAATGGATGGAGGCAATTTCTGCCGGCAGTGATTCACCCTTTCTGGCCAAATGTAGGGTGGCGAGCCGGAAAAACGCTATGACGGCTTCCCTCGTATCGGGCCCCCATTAAACACGAAAACGGCAATGAACTAATGCTGAGACAGTATCAGCTACTTCCTTGCCTCATTACCTTGCTCTATATTCCGCAACCTAAGAAAAATGACTTTGGAGCGAACGTTACCGGCAGCACGGAAACTTTTCCTTGAAGTTTTGCCGAGAAAGCAAAGCCTGAACACGGTTGGTCAGTAACAATCCCACCACTGGGGAAATTCAAATTCTTAAATTGCTAAAATTTGCTCAAATTGGTTCCTTTTCGGGCAAGCTGGGTCACTTCTCCGAGCGTTGCTCCCCCATGCCAGTGCAAATAAAATCGATGCTACCAACTGGGGCGATGCCGCATGCTATAATTACCTCCTATAATTTTTTCGAGATCATTACCCAGCAAAAACCTGATCATGGCTCTCGGTAATGACGGTAATCATTCAAAATTATTTCACAGGCCAGCTCACTAATATATAGCCTATTCATTTTTGTAATTATTCTGGGCATGGGCGAGTGACACTGACGCCTAGGGTCTGCAAGGCCAAGCCAAGTTCTATACATTCCTCTTGGCCTTTCGACTTTTCCGTTTTCTCGTCGCCGCGCCGTTTGATCGGGGTGAGTGCGGAGTCAGGCTGGCCGCGGGAACACCTGCACCAGGGTCATAAAGAGCACAAAAGTGCAATTCTTTGTGCGCTGGATATCGATGCACCTTTTGATAACTTTGCCAAAACCCATCTTTATCATAATTCCGCCTTTCCTTTAAATGCGACACAGGTAGAAAGGTGCGACAAATCATCAAAAAATAATCTGTCAGGGTTATCATGACTTTAGTCAACCCTTTGACGTCTCCGGTGCCCTTTGCCGCTATTCATGTCTGCTGAAAGCACCTTTGAGGAAAGCCATCAACTGTAGAGTCACGAACACTACTTAAAGTCCCATGAAGTTTTACAACGTAATCAAACCTGAAACTTTTACTTCTTCACCATCAGCAAAGCTTCATGTCAGACACAGGTGGAGAAGAAGTCAAGAAGAAGTAAAGAAGTAAAGAAAGTAACAAAAATAAATCAGAAAAATTGTGATTTGGCCCTATAATTCTAACTTTTCAACGACAAAAAAATTTAAAAACTTAAAAGAAGTTGGTTTCCAAAGTTGGTGTTACCTAAATATCAAGTTATTATATTGGCTCTAGTTTAGGCCGAAATCTTAAGTAATCAAAAGTTTCATAATACATTATGAAAACTTCATGTTAGATAATGTTTTATTATGTAGACCTTCAAATGTTGTCTTCCATTTGTCTAAACACTACGTAAGGATCTTAAAACAAAGGAACAATTATTGTTTGCATCATATTCTGAACACTATGCTGCCCCACACTTTTGCATTAAAAAAATTCAGATTTATACCAATACCTTTATTTGAAACATGCTAGAAATTTCACCTGACAAATAAATTTTTTCAAGAATCTGAATCCTCCACAGCCTCCTCTATGACCATGCTGAGACAAATATGGTATGTTGACACAGTGTTTACATGCTACATTAACCTGTTTGTTTATTCTGTACGCTTCAGGAAGGATTCCGGCCACAATCGTGCATCCTATTGAGATCTAATGAACTCTGTGCCAAGCCTGATCGGGCGTCAGAACACTCTTCAAAGTGAGCTCAGCTGTAGACAGGTTTCACCCACACTATTTCCAGGGGTACGAAAAAAAGCACATAAATCTGAGACTGGGAAACAACCCAAAAAAGTTATGGGCGTCTGGTGGACTATCGCATCAGTCTCCAAACGCCAAACAATGCCATAACTCACAATGAAATTTGATAGTGTAAAAATGTTAATTTCCAAACCTAATTTTTGGGCAATTTAAAGGTAAGTAGTCTATGAAAAGTTGGATAAAATGATTAGTGAAGCTACATAAATTCTACGAGGAAGATTCACGAGAAATATCTCCACTTATGCGTGGCGGCGCTGCGGAGATGGGTAGTAAAGCGGCCGAATTTCCAATATCCATAAAGCCATCAAAATTTGCATCTAGATTGGTTTCTGGGAAAAATAATGTATGGAGCTGATGAGTTTATATATGTAATTTCCACTAAGTTTTAACCATAATCTTAAGTAAATCATATCTATGATTTGAAGTAAATCACACCAATTATGAACACTCCATCATAGCACTGGCTAGAGATAATGTCATTTTCAACATCACTGGCCATGCGTACAATGAGGTGATTACGGCGTTCCCCGCGCGGCAAACTTGCGATAACTTCCTGTAGAACTCACTGCATCTGCTGCATTGCTGGCCACGGCCGAAACCCGCGTTATGAATATACATATCTGGCCCATCTATCTTTGTCAACGTGCTGAAAGTTGATTAAAACCTCACCATCTTTCATGGCCCTCCGATCACAGGACCAGACGGTTGAAATTCTCCCAAGTAATTACCAGGCAGACTTTAACTTTCACTTTACTTGTAGGCTGCTCTATATTCCATGTGCATATACATATATAATATATATATATAAATATGGCTATCGTCAAGGTCTGGTTCAATGTCACCATCATAAAAGGACATATCAGTTGAACATTTCAAACAAACAGGTGCACCCCTTATTATTCGTACTTATTAGGTGTGAACAGGGCAACTGAACTTAAGTGTCTTCAATATTGCCGATTGCGGTCTCTCCAACCCGCGTCTTGGACTGTACATACCTGTCTTGTTCTCCTCGGCAAGGATTGGATCCCCTGGTGACAGTCCCGAAACCCCCGCCTTTTTTCCCACGACATTGATCTCGAGGAGTTCATCGCCTGTAATCGTTCGCCCGTCCAGTATTTGGTAATTGGAGATGCTGCTCCCATCTGAGTCATGTTCGCCGTCTAAGTCTGTTGCCACAACAGACCGGACCGTCTTCAGAAGCCGCCTTTCTGCTTTGCTACGCTTGGCCTTGCCAGACCTTTCTGTCCTCCCCACCCCCTCCTCTTCCCTGCTCCCTGACAGCCCTCCCTGTGTGCGTGCGGGGAGGTGGGCAGTGTGGGCTCGGTGCTTGGGTGTGACAGCCAGGACATGGCTCGCCTCCCTATCTCCATCCCCATCACCTTCCCTGCTGCCTACAGTGTGCATCCGTCCCTCTGTTCCACCCTGATTCTGCTCCCCACATCCTCGTTCCACTTTATTATCCCGTCCATCATGGCCTTTGTCTCCTTCATTACCCCCCTTTTCCACAACATCCACACAATCAAGTGTGCTCAAGTCTTCTGCATAGTGAACCTGGGCATAAAGCTCTGCTTCTGTTTCACTGTCTATTCCTTCATCTTCACTGCTAGAAGTGTTTTGGTACGGGTAGTCTTCCTGAGGGTAGTCTTGGTACATGGTGGCTGGTTGATTGTACTTTCATTCCTGAAACATACAAAAAATCTGATCACTACTCAAACTATACAGAAAGTAATGACAAAATAGGACTCACATGATTTGATCTCTCTTTAGAAAAAAGGAATATCAAAGTGTTATCATGTGTTTCTTAAATAATCTGACAGTTGTCTGCTGCAAAAAAAACAACATTTTTCATAGTTCTTTCTTGTTGGCAACATATCAAAGAAAAGAATAACTTGCAAAAGGATAAAGAATGCTTATATATGAGAATGACTTGTTGTTTTTAATTTGTTCAAGTCCCCGTATAATCAAGGTTCCAGTGTTACTACATGTTGTTGTCAAAACAGAGAAGTCAAGAATCTATCTCATGATTCCCCTGTTCACTACAACAACTAAGACCAGATTATCTGAAGCACAGACACAGAATTGGTTGTTAGGTGTTGGCTTTACCTGGACAACACACTTATCTAAATAACCTGGTCAGGCAAGAATCTAGAGTGGACAGGGTCTGTGCCTTTGAAGGTATATCACATTACACCTGTGTAAGAGAGGGTTGAGTGTTGCTCTTGGTTTCTGGCCACCAACAAAAACTTCCGACAGCCCCCTTCCCATCTCCCCTATCACACCTTGATAGATTAAACATAAACAAGATAAACAGCACAGGCCATTTTGAGCACACATCCCAGCATAGATAGCCTTGCCGATCGGAAGTGGGCCATTCATCACATTCTACTTGGCGAGATAAAGTCAGACGTTGGACACAAATTTATGCCAGACAAAAAACGGGAAATTAAAACTGGATACGATCACATAGCCGGTCCTGACAGACTTCTTTGGAGTTCTGAAATCGTAAAACGGTATTATGTATGAGAATGTTATCTCATCTATTCCTTTAATATTGGGGTCTTTCACATTTACCTAGCAAGAAGTACACAGACTATTAGATAAATTTTGTAGAATCCCTTGTCATTTTGTGGCTGTATCTGGGATTATAGACCAGTGGGGTGTCCCCCTTACTCCAGACACAATAAGACCACTTGGTAACAACATCCAACCACCAAAGGGGTCACAGGGTCAAACAAGCTCACCTTGATCACCAAAGATCAAACAACTTTCTGCCTTTGTACAGAGTAAGTGTGAGTAGTATCTGGTGTCCCTGGCAAGTCACATCAAAGGGAGGCCGTTGAAATTACGCTTCGACCTGTAAGAATAGTCCTGCCTCCACAAAAGGTACTGTGTTTGCTGTTAGCGTTAAGTTAAGTTCAGTTTGCTTTCTAATTGCATTGACCTTAACGACGTGCTCCTTAACTCTGTTAGCACAAGAGACAATGGTGCAAACTTTACATAATATTCTAATATCCAATCTTCAAACAGCACAAAAAGGACAGAATGATACATGTATATGTAAACCAATGAAAGATCCTGTTTTTTCTGCACTAAAGCAAAGGGAATTTCCTTTGATGCAGACTCATTAAAGAATTATAGGATGAGGGGAAAGCTAAAATACTGCTGTTTCTGCCTCACACACTGAGAATTAAGAAAATGACAAAAGTGCCTGATGGCCTGCATAGAAGTAGCTTTATCAAAAACAAGTCTGAAAAAAAGATCATAATTGAAAAGTAACCAAAAAAAAGAGCTACTTCCCTATTCTTCTTATTCTTTCTCATTCCAAATCAGAGTCTAAAAGTAAACTGGAGTCATTTTGTATCTTGGTTTGATAAGTTAGCAGACAATTTTAAGTCTAGAAAAGTAAGTTCTAACAGGTGTGTGTTAGCTGCTGGGGGTAAGAAAAATCTGTCTGAGGTTTCTGAATAAAAAATTGGGGGTAATGTCTGATGGGCCCATAGATAAAAATATGAAATTGAGGTATAAATGACAAATGGCACATAAATCTGTATGGTGTCTATTTCTCCTGGACATTATGATGACGGAGTAAAAGCCAAAATGAATTGCGGGTACCCTATAATGATAATTGACCATCTGGTGAGTTAGCATGAGGTGGAGCTCCCGACAAGGTTCAAGTCACAGCGATCATAACCTCTTGATTACATATCTGATATGGTCATTTGGAGAAGACATTTGGATCATGATTCTCAGTGTAAAATCATTTCCCATACCTGCGCTGTGCAGAGGAGGGTAGCAAAGTAATGAATAAATTCTTAAAAAATTATGATTATCTGGCAATTGGGCTTTATGGCTGTAAATTGTGGCAACAAAATGTCAAAAATCAGCCTACTCTGCTGGCTTTTGATTAGACCGGGGACTAAAAGCTAAAGGGGTGAAGGGTTAGCACAAGGGACCCCCACAGGTAGAGAGGTGCACATTTGATACAGTGTTGCCAAACAGGTGGCACTTACAGGTGCATTTCAAGACCATGTGTACGCAGGTGGACAGATGCGAAAGAATTAGCCCTGCATGCATACTTACAAGGACAGGTGTAAATGGAACTAATTGAGCCAATATCCACAGGTGTGGTATAGGAAGGCTTTATCTGCACACCATAGCAAGAATTAAGTCGGTCAAAGGCACATGTGGATAAGTTTATGTGTATTCTATTCTATGATCAGTGGTAAAAATACTGGTTGGTAGTAAAATGCAAAACTGAGCAGAATGGTACTAGCCACATATAAGGAAGTACATAATAACGGTTTGGCTTCAACTAATTTAAGCATAAATGAATCTTTGTTTTATTCATTTGTTTGTTTGTTTGTTTGTTTGTTTATATTGCATACCTGGTAAACTGCCTCATAGTGTAACACGTTTGTACTGAAAAGTACAAGCTGCATATCTGGACAGATTTATTTGATCAACTCACACCAGGATGGACTCCTAATCTTTTCGATAATTGTGGTGGGTTCTTGAACGACCTTGAGGTGTGCCTTTCCTCAAAACACAAGACCTCCATTTTACCTCGTATCCAAGGGACCCTCGCCAAAGCAAAATGTTCATTTACACCTGCGTCGAGTGAGGGCACAACATAGGCACCTGTCAGGAATTCGAACTCGGTACCTCCAGGTTTTGAGTCGACAACCCTAACCACTAGGCCACCATACCACCCCACATGGTACAGGAATGTTCTATAATGGCATAACCGGGTATAGTTGTGCGGTGGGTAGAGCCTGTAATAAAAGTTGGTGTGCTGTGTGACCAAAGCTCCAGTAACTTGCACCGTGGACGCATGGTTGTGAGGATCACCATCATCTCTTACAACCTTTTTAAGGTCGTAAATGCAAGGAAAATTAACAGGTGAAGGAGATGACCATCATACAGAAGCTTTCTTCAAAGCTGTAAGACTCTTGCTTCTCACTGCGGAAGACGAGACAAAGATAGAACCTCTAGCAACGCTTCAGGCCAGAGCCCGCCGTTCGCGTTTGCGAGGAACCAGTCCAATCCGGCTCGATCGATCGTGCACCTGCGGCACATGGACCGGGCCTGATAGAGGTCATAGGCCACATAACAGATTATTTCCTGTTCATCCCTGTCAGAGCGGAGGGGGAACAGATGCCGTGCCATGCCCCACGGACAAAGGACACATCGGTCACTGACTAAGAAGGAAAATGTTTATCAAAAACGATAAAATTGAATTCACGGTCTTAAGTTGATGGGACATGGTTCTTGAGGTTGCGCTGCAGTGGGTGGACACAAGGGCAATCGGTCACCATCTGTGACACTGGGTACATTTTGTAGCCTCAGCAAGCAAATGCCTTTACCCAATGGGCCATGGTACCTATGCCACTAGTTTGGTGCTTGTCCTATTGCCTGGACAACTAGTTGTGAAGCACAGGATGCGTTAATAAATATCGGAGATGTAAAATCTATCACCAGTTAAACACTTTTTACCTGCTAGTACAACATCAGTTTTTTTTAATCTTTGTGTATTCTCTAATGACCAAATAAAGGTTTAAGAATAGTTCAAGACATAAATTTCCTACTTTAGCCAAACCATACATTTAAACCACTAAACATGGCTAAAAGCCAATGATCAAACTCAAGTCTACAGTTTCCGGACATCTAAAATTGCCAGGGAGGAACTTTTCCTGCCTGGTGAAGAAATTGTATCATTGGAACAGATGTGGAACGCATTATCCAATGAGCATGATGACACCTTGTCCACTGAACGATGATGGTTTCTTGGCTTGAAATGGCCGAGGGCAATCTCCATGGAAAATTGGATGGCTCTGGATCAACACCACAGGCAAACGAGTGACCACTGCTCCCCGTCATTGAGCAGTGATTGGAGTACAGAACGCATTTGTCATCGCGGCCATGGGAGCCTGACCGCTAAACGCTGACAGTTCCGTAGCGGCGAATTTTCAAATTGTCAAATTTCACACCTACGTGTACGAGAAGATGCTTGGCTGAGGTAGACTCCTGAAAACAGGTGCATCTGATGACAGCACATGTCCTGTTTAGGAAAGAAAAACTTTCAGAATTTCTTTGTACCATCCATACGAAGATGTAATCTCGACTTTACAAAAGCTTCTTGCATTCTATGGAAAATGTGTGTGGAGAGAAACTACAGCAAAGGCACATGCCCACTTCCTCCTACTAGTAATACGTTTTTTTTACCAAAAATACAAAAGCTTCCTCATCAGATAGGGAAGAGTTCTAGATCTATCCCTGAAGAAGGGGATGCAAGGAAGCATTTTCTTTAACATTTTAGTTTTTACTCAAAGGCTGGGCTCAGGCCTGATACCAACTTCCATTTACAGGAGGGCAGGAAGGCATGTAATAGCTTGGCACTTCCATGGACACACATGACCTTTCAGCTCCCAGCCAATCGTGGTCAGCATATTTTTGTGTCCTCCGTGGTCAGGTCACTGGTTACAAGGTGAAGGGAGACCCGGGCATCAGCTCAGAGCATCCAAAAACAGCTTCTCTGATAACCTGAGGTGGAAGGAATGCTACTGATCTGGAAAAAGGAGAACTCAGCAAGACTAGAAGTTTGAGTGGTTTGAGTTAGCCTGGGTACCATCCTGGCTAAAGTTTGTGTTTGCTCTCGTACTGGCTAGCCACCAGAGATGGCATCAAGGCAAGGTGAGAAAGCAATATGAGGAAACAAGAAAAGATCAATGGTCAGGGAGAATCCAGGAATGATGAGTCTCACACCATGGTCAACACAGACTGTGGTGCGAAAATGTAAATATCAATACAGTCAAACCTGCCCAAGGCGACCACCCGGCGGACCGAGCAAAAACGGTCGCGATGGACAGGTGGTCGCCATGAAGAGGATTCCACTCACATGTTTCCAGGGCGAGGTTTTCAAATACAGTACGTAAATGGATGGAAATTATGTGAATTTAGATAGTATGACTCCCACCAGGTTCAATTTTCATTGACAGAAAGATCCTACAAAAAATTTGTTTTCCGTTATCGTTGTAATAATTGTATACCGCTACATCGTGTACAAATTTTCGTTATAATTTTGACTACAAAACAATGGTTGCCTCGACAATATCTCCCGCATTCACACGTTACACACACGCACATCATCGAAGTTTTAAGGCCTAAAACACATCCCGAGATAACACCTGCTGGCCCCAGCCTTTTTTGGGGGCGCCGACCGCTGGATAAAGGGGTCAAAAAGTTTTCGATCTGACAACTAAAGATGAAAACGGAACGGTGTGATTTCGTCGCGCCGCCAAGCTCTGTGCGACCGCATGGAAAGGTAAGTCAGTGCAGCAGAACGCACAGCGTCCAATAAAGGTTTGTGAGATTCATGGAAATAAAAAGAAAATAAGAATATCAATTTTCATCAATAACTAGAGTATTCGCAAATGTTCTTACACAAAAGCATTGTGTTTTAGAAAGGTCAGCGGTACGTCAAATCCGAGCCGTGCCAAATCCAAGATGGCGTCGGGACCAACAATGGGACCAAGGAACAACATTTCTCGCCCGATGTTTTGCCCGCCGCGAAGTCATTTTTCGGTGGAATTTAGTATGACACAGTGACATTTTTGTTGAAAATACAAAAATAGATAGTAATTTCTGTAAAATCTGACTTTTTGACGCCATGCACTACGTATTCGTTTTGAAAATTGAGTTTAAACCGAACTGAGTTTGCGGTAAACTATAAGATTACGATAGGCACAACAACATCACAAACATTTGTCTTTTTACAATGTTTATAGGGGGAACGTTTTATCAAAACACTTCATGGAGGAATCGATGCTATAACATTGCTATTCCATATATTTTTGTCCTTATTTTTGTCCTTCAAAGTCTTGAAAACATTTCCGTAAAATCCGACAGCAAAATGATCCGATGTCACCGCACGCTTGAAAATTAGGCGGCCGCCATGGGCAGGAATTGTGCTCTGTGCGGTCCCAATTCGTGGCGGTCGCGGTCGCGTTGGACAGGTGGTCGCCTTGGGCAGGCAGCTTAATGCTTGTGCCTATGGAGAAAATTTTCGGGACCGAGAAAAAGCGGTCGCCATGGCCAGGTGGTCGCGTTGAAAAGGTGGTCGCCTAGGCAGGTTTGACTGTATGTCCATTATTTCATATCATTAAAGATTCCACATTGGCTGAGAGGATGAAAGCAGAAGGACAGCGACATCCTTTTATTTGTCCAAACTGATTTATGTCGGAATTAAATCTTCTTTGATTAGACAAATGGTTATACAAATGAGAGGGGATTTCTAACTCAAAATAAGTTCTGCTGTAATTGTGCTGCTGTAGCAATGCACAAACAGGTTTGATCTACCACTACAATTGACTTTAATGTGGTGTCTTTCAGTTTGTAAAGTTCAAGGACCTTTGGAAGTTCTATGGGCCACAACTTTCAAATCTCATATTTTCTGTGATCATAAAAGTCTACAATGTCATTTTTAAATATAAAGAAAACAGAAGCCAGTGACAACAACAACATATCTGAACAGTATCTAGTTGCCAATAAGCCAAAAATATCTTGATCACTCTAACATGCCTTTAAATGTTCTGGTTAAAGATGTCCACCTTACATCTGCTTGGATAAGTCCTACAAGTGATGCATGCCTAAGGCCTCAATTCCAAGTTCCAGTCCAGTAGTCCGCACGCGCCCCTATTGTCTCCTGTGTTCGAACTCACCTGAGTGGAACAAAACACTCGCGGCGACCAGCCGGCCGGAACGTACGACCTCAGCTCAGTTCACGAGACGTCCCGCTCACCCTCTCCGTTTGAAAACGTCTTATATGTATGAAGTTATAGTGGAGTACGATGTAGCTAGAAGATAAAAACAGAGTAATCAGAGATAGACATAACGCCTTCCACGCAACGTATATAAACATAATTTTTGTAGGTCATACCTTGATACACACAGACGCACCAAACACCAAATTTCGGTCCGTTATAGGTGAAGCACAACATTTTCATAACCTTCAAATATTGTACGAACACAGGACTGTTTACGATCACGTTCTGATCACGAATAAACATGAAAATCTCAAAATTCGTCTGCGAAAAAGTATGCCCCCCTCCCCCATCGCATGCACACACATGCACGTGCTCCCATGTTGCCTTATTTTGTAGAGTTACATTCGTTTAGAACTATGTTGAACAAATCATTTGTAATTCGTACGATATGATTGTTTGTTCCGATCTTTTCACAATCCCAAAGACCTCCTGAGAAAACAACTTACGAGTTGTAAAACAAAACCAAAACTTACTCGTCTGCTTCAGAACCGGAACAGGTAAAGTGCGCATGTGCAAGGTCACGCAGAGGTCTCTGGGTAGTTCAATGACCTTATCTCCAAGCAGATGTAAGGTAGGGTAGAGTCTTCGTTCAGGTAGGGCAATGACATTATATATAATATCCTTGGGTAGGGCTTGTGTTTTTCTGCACCTGTCTTTCTGCGATACCGGTAGATGGAGGAGTGGCAAAGGGATAAAAGCGCAGACCATAAAGAAGGCGTCCAAAATGCCACAAAACCCGCGCCAAAAACGTGACGGACCCTATATGCCTATAGGCTATACACACTGTACCGCGTCTTACTGTAATAAGTGTAAGTGGTTACCAGAGGTGAAGATAGAAAGATTTGACGGAGGGGCCCCAAATTCGTCACTTTTTTTATAAACCTTTTTTTTTTCTATCAAAGGCCAATTTGAAGAGCCAAGAGATGTTTGGGGGTTATATAATAAGTTTCGTTGTTATCGACGTCTAATGTCATCCCAGAATTAATTACAAAGACCCTTTCATTGATTTTATAATACATTTTATAATATGATATATATTTGATGATATATTTAAATATTATAACTGTTACCCTCTAGTGATGTTACAGGGAAGTAGATCAGTTGCTAGGAGACATAACGTGTATTAGTTTCCAACTGTATATACGGAAATAGTTCATGTCAAGGCTTCATGACACACAGAGTTCAATGACCCAGTTTATTACAATGCCACTTTCACAGTATTATAAGGGTAAAGCTACGTAAGACGATGAAATGACGAGAAATAGCCAGATGATTTGTTGATTATTTTCTTGATTTTGTTCATGAAGTTTTATTGTGTTTTTGATACAAATGCTCAGTCGCTTGCAACGTTACCTATCATTTAGCCCGAGGGGCACCAATCGGCCCGCATGCCACTTGTCACGTGTGAGTAGACTATCCATATACAGTAATGTTGGTAATTTACATGACCCACCAATTTATTTTGCTATCTTGATCAACAAAAGCCGTTATCGGCCTTCAAGATTCATCTATACCACAACAATACAGAAGCGGTTTCATTCTGTGTAGTTATTTCATTTTAATCCCTTTTCAAAAGACATGCATGCGATGGTTTCTGTCATGGGCATCACTTAGTAGATTGACGTGCCCATAACAAAGCTACCAGACCATGAGTGACATATGTTCATTTATGTGTGATCATCTCTAATGACATATCTTAATCCCAAAATTGTTCAAAGTGCATTAGACTAAGATGAGTTTGGTTGGATATATCGCTTTTGTTGGATTTGACAATACAACAATTGAGCAGCAGTTGTGACAATTTGACATCTGCACCATATGCCTACCCTACAAATGTTTTCCATAACTTTTTTGTGACGACAGTTTTGAAGAGGTTATGTAAGAGTACGAGCCGTGGAAGCGATGTGAAAAGGAGACTTTCCCGAACTGCGGTAGCGCTTAAAATGTACTGTAATTGATTGTAGATAAGATCGTTGTAAATATCTAAATAAATAAGTAGATAAATAGGAAAACACCTCTTCCAAATGATAAAGTAAAACTCCCATGACTTCAAAGATGTGACCTCTTCACGGCCAGGAATCAGTACATGATCTTGTGACGTCACGATGATTATCTATTCATTCTTCAGAATACAAATTTGGGACGTGAAATATTAAGTAGCCCGAAAATACATTTGTGGTGAAAATCATGATATTGCTTTTTCATAAGCGAAGTGTTTCAAGTGTACCACTTGTAATTCTGCTTATTGTGTACATACCACTTTCATGTACAACGTTAAAAAAGAACTAAAACATAACACCGCCACCATGGCGATTTTTGCATCACCACACCTTGTTTTTATTGATCAGAAAATACCAACAGACTGGTGTTTGGGTGCTTCTGTCACAGATCGATAGTTTACACATGTTAGAGTGCTGTTGAGTATTGAGAACCAGTTCGGAATAAAAAAGCGAATTTAGCCTTTTCCAAAGCTGGCCATCGAAGCCCGACGTATACGTACTTCAGACACATGTAAAGGAGCTTCGTTAACATAAATTTCAAATCGATTTTGATAAACCCAAAGCCGGTAAACGTTTGGTCTGACTGAGACAAGAACGAACATTTCTCATAAGTATTGATCTATATAAGCGAGACAAA
Source organism: Branchiostoma lanceolatum (assembly GCF_035083965.1). Classification (NCBI taxonomy): domain Eukaryota; kingdom Metazoa; phylum Chordata; class Leptocardii; order Amphioxiformes; family Branchiostomatidae; genus Branchiostoma; species Branchiostoma lanceolatum. The sequence continues at coordinate 5,963,950 of NC_089735.1, forward strand.
AATATATTTTATGGTAATCATCTAGATTAATGCAGGCTGCTAAAGTGTAAAAGATACTTACTATGCAAGATATTGAAATGTTAAAAAGATATGATGAGTAAAAGCATTAAAACTCCTTGGTAAAGGATTGGAAGTCAATGGTTTCTTGAATGTAAACTTTTACTGTGTTTCCGAAACTTGTCACAAGGTAGAAATGTTGTACTTCTAACTGGTCACATTTTCTACGAGCATTTATGTTCGTTCTAAACATACAAGTTTGAATCCCTGCTGCATGCTCAGTCGGACTATGCACATGGAGCCATGCTATTTTGGGACCTGAGCTTTCCTTTCTATTTTGGGAACCACGCTCGATAACATTTGTATCAATTTTTACCATGGAGAAGAAAAGTAACGATTCTGTCCATTGTAATTTTCAAAACAATACGTTTGACCTTCGTAACACTGCTGCATTGTATACTTACTGTGAACAGTGCGGCGGGAATATTGGCAACCGAGAAAATTACAGCCTTTTGTGATCATTAGTCAGATGGACCCGGGTGTCGCTTAGCAAAAAGTCAGTCGCAGACGACTTGAGCGTACAAAAACTCCTTTGTTCGTCCGCCTCTTATGAACGGCTTCAACGTACTTGAAACCGTCAGAGGAATCCGGACCGACCGTTATAGTCTCCCTCGGGAGAAGTTTAAAGAACTGACATTTCCTATCAATAGTACACAACCCTATCTTATAAAAGAGACCCCCTCCGTCTCTACAACGGAATACTCAGGTTAAACTTTATAGGTCTTTTCTTGTGTCTTTTTTTGAGAAACTTTATAGGTCGTTTCTTGTGTCTATGTCTGTGTGTGTCAAAGGAAAGAACAATAAACAAAAGATTTGCTCCGTATTTTTGTTGTATTGGATGATCCAAAACACAGTCCAAAGGACAGATAAGTATCTCTTACATGCTGTCTATATTTTCCTTCTTGAGAAGTTGAACGGCTATAATAATCCATGAATGATGTGCTTAGTAACTGGAAAATTAGGATTTAAAATGTGACAATAAAAAACTAAATGAATTCTGGGTCTCTGAAAAGTTGACCATCTTTGGCAAGCACTGTCTGTCATGTCTTCAAAACCACGACACTCTTGAAGTCAGTTGTTTCAAACTGCTCAAAGATAAAAACAAAAGGAAACCCACTATACTTTCCACATTCAATTTTAACCGTAGTTTCATTTGAGACAAAGAGTCAGTTCGCCCTAAGAAATGATGAAAGTTCAGTCCCTGTTACATTTGTTTCTTCCCTGGCCGATGTCGTCACGCCCATTTACCGTTCGCACCGCACAGACACAAAACCGACCGGCTCCTAAATAAAGGCACAAGCACACTTTAAATTTCAAAAGGGGTATTTTTCCGCTATTTAAATCCTAAGTTGACCTAATAGTCCGGACTGGCAAAATGATAGATACGGAGCGGCTATTACAGAGGGGATCTATTACTTAGGACTCCACCTTTTACCGACAGAATCAGGACCAAGTCATTAATTTTGTAAAAGCTGTTAAAATGTTGCGGGCAGGGATTCGGGATCGGGTTAGTGAAGCGGAGAGGTGTCAGCTACCTGCTTTAAACATGTATGGGGGTGATAATTGTTTAAATGAGTCACGAGGCACTGGTACTTTATCAAGTTAGGGGACGACGTGGTTCGAACCTTGAAAGGAAATGGGTAGCAGACTTTTTTAAAAGATCTTATATGTCATGCTGTAAACGTGTACAAAGAATGCATTACTTTTATTATCCGAGGCTCAAACATGGTAAAACGTCTTGTCTTTTCTTGGTGTTAGTTCAATATGGTTCGATCCTCGTATGGAAACGGGTACCAGACGTTTGTGTTTTTCCTAGATCGTATACTGACAACATGTACAAAGGCCGTATTGTTTTTATTATCATAGGATCAAACATGGTAAAACTTCTTGTCTTTTCTTCATGTTAGTTCAATGATAACAGAAAATGTGGATAAGTGCTGTTGATGTATTTCCATTCCTCTGATCTGGGATACACGACACGAGTTAACCGGCATTTCATCAAAGGCGATCGCGGTGTACAGTAAACGGAACCTCTTTAAGAACCCATATAAAATTGTCTCCGATGTAATGCTGACCAAATAGTCGATGTGATGAGCGGATTACAGTTATGCTGGTATCGGGTAAGTTGATACTTGTGTGAAAAACGTCCGAGGATTCCGGTTCTTGTTTACGGTGTGCTCAGACTTCCCTATATCAAGTTCTGTAGCTGAAGGAAGGTCATCACAAGAAATTGAAGCGATTTTTGAGATATCCTGTACTCTTACCTTATGCTTGATTTTTAAAATGTTATGGTATCCTGTTTCATGACGACTACCTTTATGCTCGAAAGGTCAACAATTTGGTGTTGTTACCGTGCTTGAAAATAACACATATTTTTGTTTCCGTTTTTGTGCGCTCATGTAGCTTTGAAATTCATTTCTGTTGTGGTTTCATGCACCTTTCAAATAGACATTTCCGGGTCTCCGAAGTCCCCATCATAACCTCTCACCGTCCAAGACAACACAGACACGACAATCTCGTCAGTTCTCCCTCTGCGTCATGTTCAGAACTATACACCAACACGTCATCAGCTTAAACCACCTGTTGGAGTCTAACGTGAATTCTCTCAGTTAACGTACTTCCGACCCGCTGTCGTGTATCTCGTATTGTTTATACGTATATCCAAAGGTATTCTAACTGGTGACGGCATACTAAGTGATACTTGTAACTTTTTGTCTTTGAAACTTGAGAAATAATATCCTTTTTAATGTGGTACTAGTTTGTAATCCGGCCCTGTTAAACAATATAGTATTGAGGTTTCAGAGTTCGCGGTAGACTTTTAAAAAGGGAATGATTCATTGGACGTTTTGTTTGTAACATAGCCGTTCCGCTGTAAGGCACGGTGGCTGTCTCTCTCCTAACAGTTGTCGGACCGTGCCCTGCGGGAACACTTTATCAATGTCTAAAGTTTCTGTCGTCCTTTTGTCCTGCTACCGTGCATATGTAAGGTCGGGTATAATTGTGACCGCCTTTTTAAGCAGGAAGAAAGGCGAGGAAGAGGCCAACAACATGTTAGAACTAAAACTGCCACAATATGGGTCAACCGTTCCAGGACGGTAATCACATGTTGTATGAACATCACAGTCAACGCGAAGGACTCTAAACTCCCCCCCCCCCCATTTAGCTGTTGTTGTTGTGGTGGTTGTTCTGCAGCTGTATATCAGCCCAGTGGTATTTCAGGGCGTGCCGCTTACCAGCTAGCCGACTTGCAATGACAACAAATAATCGGTGTCTCTGTTAAAGGCAAGGAATTTCTCTTGGAATATTTAACGTCTAAAGCGCCATAAGATTCGGCTAACAAAAAGTTTAATTAAAGTCCTTACAAAAGGAGCTACAGACAATGCTGAGACCGAGGGATCAACTTGCCAAAATACGGACTCATCTCCATACAAATGGCTGCCGACCTGTCGGCTGGAGATCAGATGTCGTGTTTCCTCGGGTATTATGCAGGGCACATCCCTCAAGCCTCCGACCCAAAACAAGTAGGAAATCGGACTCACTGGAAAGCCGATGTTTTGGAATGCCCCCTTAACGACGCCTACGTCATTTTACACATGTTTCCCCATCGAACGACGGTAACTTCATACCACAACAAGAAAAGAGGGGATCTTGCCGATAGTTGTTCTCTTTACATGCGCGTGACTCACATAAGACTGTTCTAGGTTCGGTTTTAACCCTTTATCACTTGAGTCCTTGAACAGTGCTTCTGTTGTGAGAGTGTAGTTGAGAAACAATGAGCGATGTCTTGTACTTTTCTTGGCGTCCCGCAGTGGTTGTCAATACTTCTCGGGATGAGCTGCTGGTGTTGTTTCTCTGACACGTCTTTTCAAAAATAGTGTCTGTGTAAAAAACTAATATCAACTTTCCGAATCAATGTTACGCGTTGATACAGAAGCGTTTTATCCTGGTTCAGGGTTTAAAACAACAAGAGGAAGATGTAAATAATAACAGAACAGTTTTGTATGGTGACAATTTCGGTAGACGCTAAGACGGGAAAAGACGTTCCACAGGTCAAGAAAGCTAACCCCGTAATTTGTGTGTTTAATGAGCCGTTGTCGTGGTAACGGTCTCTGTGGGACGGCCACCGGTGACGTCCCGAGAACCAGCTCCAGAACCACGTGTAAATGTATAAAGTCAACACCCAAATACTCATTGTCACTTCAATGTAACGTCGTTGTGTGGTGCAACCGATCACACAAATTCGGACAAAACGCCGGGACTCGCTTGAGCAGCCTCGTGACCCAGAGGCAAACACTCCGGCGCACGGTTCAACGCTTCCCTGGGACGGAGGGGTGCCCCCTCGCGTGTGTGTTTGCGCGCCAATTTGGTCACCTCGTGCATGAGGTTTAGCGGCTAATGAGGCCGTTACCTCTCGGTTTTTTATTGAGAGAACAGCTTTGCAGGAGGCTTTTTTTCACCGCGACGTGCCTGGTTTCCTAATGCGCAAATTTTCTTGCCCACATTCCTTTCCCACACCTAGAGCTGCGAAAGAATGCATAGGTATTCGGTGAGAATACAGCACTCGAGTCTCTGAGCATGCAGGCATAAAATATCACCTTTCTTCACAGACACAAGTTTGGGTCAAAAGTATGCGGCATATTTGCTACTTTATTCCAATGCGTCGATATCGAAAGTCCACGAAAGGGCCAGGTAATGCACATCGCAAACTCTGGTGGTTTGGTGGCCCTCCCTCGTTCAGATCAAGAACCTCCTTGTTAAGATGAAGTTGTCAAAGAAACGTGAAGGTCGTGAGACTGTCGTGCATGAAAAATTTGCGTTTCACTTTCCCAGCTGGAAAGCTTGTCGTCGGTCGCTAGTCCATGACGAATATCAATTTATTAACATTTGTGCTCAGATGGGTGACGCCCTTTCCGACAAGCCCCTGTGACGAGCCCTACTTGTGTTGCCTGTTGCATAAAACAACACCAGGGAAAGGGCGGGAATTATCGTGCCCTCGAAGTTCTGGCCAATCACCGACCAGTTCTCGATACAGCTAATAACAGCGAGTGGTTGGCGATTCGGAGTTTTACGATCAAAGATAGGCTCGGGTTCTCGCACGCGATCGACCCCCTGTTGCAGTGGTCTACTGGAGTAGTCGCTCTGATCAGGCGAGACCACCGACTCGCTACGCTGAACTTGCTCGGGACAACCTTCGACGTCTCCCGAAGTGGATCCTCCCGCCTCCCGATCATACCCGAGCGCTCTCGATCACGGCCCCGTGGTCTGTGAAATCGTCCCTCGTTTGAATTCTATTTATTTTCTTTATCAATTCACAGCTCAATCGACCAGGGGCTTTTGTTGTTGTCAAACCGTTTTGTCCCGGTTGGTTGAGTTCAGCGAGCGACCGTAGTACGCGAAACCTCGCGGGACAGGACAGACACGGATAGCACCACCTCCACTCCCAGGGGGAAGCCGTAACATAATACATTGCAGCACACCAGCTCGTCAAGACTACCACAGTGGCGTCGCACCACGAGTACCCGAGGGTTGTGGGTTCGGATCCCCCAATGGACAGGATGACCACTATGGCTAGTATGGGCAGCATGCAGCAACACCACGGAGATTCAGGCGGTACGTACAGATTCCTATTTTTCCTCTCCTTTCTTCAGCAATAGACAACACACCGCATTACTACAGCCGCCCGGCAGCTTGTGTACCGGGGCGCATCCACCGTGGTCTCGGCAGAGTAAGCCCGACCACACGCCGACCCGGTTGGACGAGTTCCGCCGTGCGGTGACACGCCGGCCGATATGCTCGACTCGCGCCCCATTCTGCCATTCATCCCGGCCTACAAACCACCCTGTCTGACACGGTGTCGTTGGAGTCAAGCAAGCAGGACAACACTGTCAAGTGGTCGGCCGCAACTCGTCGGCCTGGCGTGGGTCAGGGGGAAGCCATGGAGGGAGGGAGGGGGGCTCCGGTCTGTCCGACGTCCCCACGGATTTACTGTACACATAACATCTGTGTCAACAAATTATATTCACAGATTATCTCCTATAGGAATACGTATGGAGATAGTATTAGCACCTAACAAACATGACAATGACTCACGCCACGACGCGACTGATTAGCAACACCACGGCCACCAGAACCGTACCATGTGGTGGGAGTCACAACTGGTATTTTCTATGGCTTCATTGTGTCTTCCCTTATTCAATAGCTGTCATAGCAAGACATGTCAAAATGGCCCCTGTCTTCTGAACCAGGAGAACTTGTTATACAGACTCGTGTTTAGTAGTTTATAGCTGTAAATGTTGGTACAGAACATGTGGCGTTACTCATGCGTAGGGAAGCTCGTGTAACGCAGTTTGTAAAGTCTTATGTAGTCTACGCCAGGGTCGGAGCTGGTGTGAAGTTTTGTGAAGTTGTTGTTGTTGTTTGTGGGCGGACAGGGGCTTTTAGCACGGACAGATATGCAGCAGTTCTGCGCACAGAAAGGTTCCTGTTGTTGTCAGCATAAATGACGCCACCGAGGCCATTTGCACTTTCTATTGTGCCCCTACTTTATTACAACAGTAGAATTCCCGGCCGGGGTCTGCGTGAATGGGGCTTCAGTTCCCTCACCACAACAACCCGACTACCCCTCATTATCAGCTGCCTGGGACAAGGGAAATCCTGAGGAATGCCAATCTGGCCCCAAATTTGTTCAAACCGTGTAGCTTTGGAGGCTTGTAGTGTGACCTAGCCGGTAAATGAACCCGTCTCGTGGGGTCGCCGTGTCTTGTTGCCGGATTTCCAGCCATGTTGGATATTTTCGACACCGCCACGGCCTTGTTTTGGTGCGGTGTAATTGGGTAATTCAACAGCTTCAGTTAGCCAATTTTGATTCAAATCCATTTTTTATCAGAACTGAATAATTCAAACTATCCATGACCCATATAACTAGTGTGTAATGTCTATAACTGCCAGGGCAAGTTATTGTTTCAATTCCGTTTCTCTATTTGTTGGACAATTCTGCTGAAGTATCCAATCTTGTCTTCGCTTTGTGAAGTTAGTTGTCCAGTTCTGGGCAGATTTTACCACCAGTATGTTGATGTTATTAATGTTCCGGCTAACTAGCGCGTCATGGCCCAGTGCCATACCGTTCCCCGCACCACACGCCGCCGCTCCCGACAACTCAAGTTGGACCCCAAAGTTTATCTGTTAGTTTAACAGATCAAAACTCTCGACAAAACTGTCCACAGCGCCTCTCGGATTGATCCCAGACGCCGTCCGAGGGGGTTGAGACCCGTCAGATAGCTTTCTACAGAGGAAAACCGTCCGTAGTGGTGACAGACAGGTGACTTCTCCTTGCCTGGAGGTCCCACCGACGGACCCACAGGAATCCTCCGCTGCCGCCCGTCCTTATTCCCAAGAAGCTTTATCTCCGAACTTGTCAACCTTTTATTGGTATCAGCTGGCCCTAAGTGGCCAACCTCCCCCCTAACTGATTCCCAATGAAAAGCTACGGTGTTTTATTAATGTTTTCCTCGCCTAGAAGTACACTGCACTGTTTTAAATATGCAGACATGGCGGCATTATGGATAGGGTCCTGTCGCTGTTCTGGCATAATTGATTATGTATTTGGCCTAAACGATCAGACTTATATTAGATCAATTATTCTTCTGGCTCCGGAAGCCTGCTCTAAAGAGCTGAAAAATAGTATAATTTTGCAGTTCAGTGGTTCGCATCTGGGGTTTTCGGGGGGTTCCCTCTTGCTTCAGGACTATTGCCCACATTTAGATATGAGTAATTTCATCGCATAATTATAAGACGGGTATGGGGCGCCGGTGTTGGAGGTGCGGTCGGGAGAGAGCAGTGTCCTGACTCTCTCCGATTCGGGCCAGGCAACACTCAGGTCGAACCCGTTCTCATGAGTCGTCGGAAGACACAAGGCCCAGCCGTACACCTGAGTCTCTCCACAATCTAAGATTGAGCACGCAGTCCGTCAATGGGCCTTCCCATTGTAAAATTTCACATTTTACCGTGTCCGATACACCTCAGACGTTGTAAATTAGGTGCAGGTTGGCGTAAACTCGGCAACAAGTTCTACTTCGGTAGCAACTTTCCGGTCCCGTGCATGTACCCAGAATGGTGACAAATATGTGGAACAAACAGGTGTGTTGGGACTTCAAGCTGGTAGAATACATGGTCTTTTCCTTCAAATAAAAAAAATGCAAAACTGCAATTTTGTTTCAAAACTTGACATATCCATAGACTGACCATCCGTAAACTTGAGACCCGACAGAATCGCGAAAAGAAGAAAAATCGTTTTTCGTTTTGGTTGGTACTTAGCCCTCACAGGTTGGAAAGGTTGGGAACAAGTGCACAAGGTTTGATAGATGGCCGTTCCAAGGGCAAGCACCCTTGCAGCAATACATAACGCTTATCTCACGTATCTCGCCCGGGATAATCCGTGTTAGGCGCTCCATATTTGCCGGGGTCGCCATGCCGGCCGAGCCCGGTCCGCCGCGATAGCACGCCGATAACTCGATAGGATTTGTAATTTCATCCCCATCGCTATCAAAACTCATGAAATTTGATGAATTTGGTGGAGAATTTTTTGTGTAGCTGTCACAGGTGTTATTTGCGGAGCTTAGAGCTCCCAGGACCGGGGCAATATTTCACCCACCGTATCTTGGAAAAATGGGGAATCTCATGCCACTACATCCATCATAAAAATAGAGGAAATATGGCCGTGCGGCGATGTAAGAACTGTATCATGCTCGACAGACGAGCAGAAACAAGTATACAGACGCATCCCAGCGTGCATGTTAGACAACTTTACTCTAGCTAACCTGGACTGGTGGAATTACAGTCACATGGCTCTGTACAGGTGGCAGCATGCGGAGAGACATGATGGATAAAACTGACCACATTATGTAGGGAGAGTGGCCTGCGTCTGATCGGATGTGTACTTTCAACAGTCGGTAAATTAAAAATGAATGGGGATTCCGAAAGAAGTTACGTATACACAAAACTAGTTAGATCAACATTTTCTCCTCATACGTTGTCTCATATAATTTTTTTTTCTCGTATAATTTTGTTTCATTTTCAAAGCACAACCGTGATATACGAATTTCCTAAGTGTATTTCACAAATACTCGCCTGTACAACTGCTTCCTCTCAATGTCGGTGTTATGAGTAGCCAATTGTCACTTTGAATTATAATCATTTAGACTATTTCGTCTTGGAAGGTTCAGCATTGTAATGGTCTCACTCGAAAGTCTCAGTGTAGGATTTAGACCATTTGGAGACGTGAATTTCTCAGGTTCTGCAATTAAACCTATGATCTTTCAGCATCACAATAGCATTTGTCAAATTATGTATTCCTAAGGTTAAAACTAATCGACCGTAGACAGTTTGTGTGGTTTCAAAACTCCGACCGTTCATTGTTTACGTCGCTGGGCTGTACGGAGTTGTTATGGAGTCAGGACTGACTTCCGAACAAAACTTTGCACTACCGCTACCTCGTGAACAGGAAACAACCACGAGTTTTTGCTTGTAGTCAATTAGCAGAGAGTTCCAATCATGAAGTGCACTAAAACTCAGGTGAACAACGCTCATTTCCTTTACGTCTAGGGACAATGGACAAACTTGTAAACATCACCAGGGGGGATCCGATTCACAAAAACATCTCAGGGTCATCCTGTTTCTAAATGACAGAGAGAATGCAAACACGATCAGACGATCAAATTTTCACAGCCACTTATTGTTATTGTTCACAATGCGAACGAGACAAGCCGATGTTTTTTATTTATTTTACTCTTCGAAAGTTTATGTGCATTTCGACGCACAAGATAAACGTGTGTACTTGATGACTGACTGTGTTTTATGACGTTCTGGACCTTTGTTGTCCTTAAACTCCTTTCTTTCCACGTTGTTCACTACCTTTAAAATAGTACACAATGTTTTAGTCAAGTGAGTGAAAAGAAATCATAAATTAAGAAGTTTGCACAACAACAAACCAGTGTCGATTTACCAAAGTGCATAGTACATTTAGTTGGTATATTTAACCTTCTACAACACAACTATTTGTCAAGAAACAAGGAAGACTTACTCTTAGATCCTTCCCACAATCTTCTGTTTATATTCTAGTGACTTGTACAAAAACTGACCAAACAGAGTGGTGAACAATTATCGTCCCATGAGCTAAACTCCCGTCCCAGTTGTCCTGTTTATTCTGCACTAAGTAATGCAGGTCACAGAAGTTAAGATAAAAGCACGTCACGATGAAAGGAATGCTTCTACCTGTGGATCGCATGAAAATCTGGGATTCCGTGGAAAATGAAGGTGGGAATATGGGCGCAGTTTATTTCCCTAATTCTGAGGAAGTGGCGTCGGTATGCCGGGTCTTTCCGGTGTATATTTACATGGTGATTTACACGGGGAAGAAATGCCGGCGGCGTATTTCTTCTCCAGGGGGAGCATACCTGTACTAGTCCGCCTTAACACCGTACAAACTGGCCCACAAACATGTTTACTGCTGCAAAAATGCAGGTAGTTTGGTCAGATGTGCCGTATGTAGGCCACCCCCTGACACTGTCGCCTCGGTACGCGGAAGGGATCCTGGCCCTGTCCTTACGGTGTTGAAAAGGTGAACACATGTACACGAGTTCTCCATTTAACCATGTTAACAAGTGGCAAGGAGGCCGCTCTCGTGCTTTCATGTTTTACCGCCGGCCAAACAAAAGGTCCGCAATGAAAATAAACGGGAATTTTGCCCATTTTCCCAACAGAAATTTGATCTGGCTACAACAAACCCCCATGTAAATGTACTGTCATGGCTGCATCCGGGAAGACGAGACGAATCGACGAGCCCGATACAGGAACAGTTGACAGAGTTTCTTCAAACTAAGCGAACATTGTTAACGTTAACTATAAAACAGACGACTTTCAGCACAGGTCAGAAATAACTTGTCCACAAATATGCCATCCCTCATCATAGGTATATTAAATCATAGAAGTAAAGGGACGTGTACACTACATATCCCCCAAACATGGACATCGCCCTGTCTCTTAGTCGAATATTTGTCTGAGAATGTTTTATCAGGTTTAGTTTTAACCCACACTGTGGTTTTAACCCATGGTATTTTTGTCGCCCTGTCCGACACTATCCTCTGTAAGGCCACCGCCAATGTTCAGCCAATGCATTCCGCCATATTCTGTGCCTGTACGTTCTATCAACTCTTATCTCCAAAATGACTTTTTGATAGAAGGCAAACCGCGGCTGGGATGGGTAGGCACTAATGTACACGTTTAACACCAGATAGGTTAGTACAGAGCACACATAGTGGGGCATATCGCACTATTTGCTTTGCGCCCTGATTTGGGGAAGGTGAATACACATGGCTTGAGTCAACAGGGAACGCTTTGTATGGCTTCAACGCAAGCGGACGCTGAAGTGGGTGAGTACTAGGCTATCAATGGGGACCTGGGTTTAGTAGTAAACCTTTGATAGGTGATTAGCTAGATAAACATGGATGCACCTGTAGATGAGGGGCCCAACAGGAGGTCATGTACGTCACCATGGCGTCCCGGGATACCATGTTGTCTGGGAAATTCTCCACAACACCTATGGTTTTGGTCAGGTGTCTAGGATCATGTTGAACAAAGTGTATCCACTCGTCTTGTCGAAACGTCAGTAAAACGTGGTATCTGACAACGTCAAATGATCTGTATCAAAATAAAAGTATTTTCCGATCATTTTCATAAATGTTTGCGGTTTATATACCTATCCTTTAAAGGGGATACAAAACAAGCTGTTGCTAAAGCTATATGCTCCATACATTTGTCTATCCCAGTGCACTGTAGTTGGAAAGTATCGTACGTTTTACGTCCTCAAGCGAACGTGGGGCTCTAGTGTATAGAACCAATTCTGTATAAGCTCTGTAGGATGTGTGCCGTAATTACAATGGATGAGTTTAGGTATAGTATCTGACGGAATGGTCAAGCGAACCAGTTTGCTCATCTGTTCCCTGATACAGCCCGCTCCAGGTGAGTATATTTACCTGGCATGGCGACAAGCAGAGCGGTAGCCACGTTTGCTTTGGGATTACACCGGGTCGGCGGCCTAATAGTTTACTAACGAGAGAGAAATTAAATTGCGGCTTGCTCAGAGGGACGGACATAATCCGTTTACTCCCCCTTCCCCTCTCCCGGGCTTCATTTGAACAAACCTTTACCCGTGTAGCCCTGGATACCGAGCACGACAAAATGCGGGTTGGCACAATAGTATTGTTTGCATAAATCGGGTGGATGTAGTCTGTAGAATAAACGGCTGTAGGAAACAATGTGAACCAGGAATCACTCGGTGAGCCACACCACACAACAGGAGGATTTGTTTTCGGGTAGAAAATTGACGTAAGGTTTATGCAAAATTTCTCTTAATCCTTTGTTCACATCAGAAGTAATCCCAGGCTGTTTCCTACTTTAAGCGTTCTTAACAGACGATTTGCGTTGATCCGTAGGAAATCACGAATTTCATAACACATTTAAGGCTTATGAGACCAAATAAGATCTTTTCCCCCTAGTATTTTACTTGTCCTGGCTGACCAGAAAGTTATAGTGAAAATAGCCTACTCCAATTCAACTTTTCTCGACATAGTACCCCCCCCCCCATAATATACGAAAAAACATTACATATATCTCTAGAATAGAGTTTTTTAAAACATTTTACGTTATTGTATCTGTACACTTGAAATAAGCCTCCGGGCATGAGTTTGCAAATAAAGATTCAACAATATGAAGAGATCTCAAAAAGCCTCTCTTGTGAAATGGATCTGAAATCCATTCCCATCTATATAACGACCAGCTACCTACGTCATCTTCTTGGAAAGTTGAGAAAATTCCCAAGCTATCAAATGTTGTTGGTGGAAGACTGGGTGTGACTAATGACCCGTCCAGTGGCCCGCCTTTTGTTTTAGCCAAATGATCGCTAGACCAAACTTGCCAGTGGTTGTCTACAAACAGGTGTGGACAGACTTCAAGTTGTCAACACCTGTGGAAATGGTATCGCCCCGGGGTGATTCCTATCTAGAACAACAAAGCGTTTATTACAGACGAGCGAAAAGGCACAGAGTCGTCCTGAAATGTGATCTTCTCAGCGAGGGGCGATTACTTCCAGTGTACAGTACTCAGATCGGTGTAAGAAATCAAATTGCATATTTTACAGTTAAAGATCTCGCGATATGCCTGTTCCTGTAGTTCTTGTTTGGCTTGTTTCGTGGGTTGCCTGGTTTCCTTCTTGTTTTCTTGGAAACTCGATTTATTTTTCTTGAATTGCTCCCTCTTGGCACCAGACAGTTGAGATAGTGGTTAGACAGGTATGCTCCCAGATTAGCGCCACGAAGTTCATGTTACCTTTTCCTTGGTTAGAACAATCGGATGATCATAGTTCTAGTTCCACTTTTCTTTCATTTCTCTTTTTTTCACCAGTCTCGGATAACAGTGCACTCATTATCTTATGTGAGCTCCCACACTGTCTGCTTTCCCAAATCACATCATCAACCGACTAGTAACGACGACTGGAGTACGTTATCAGTTTTTGTGTAAGGTCAGCTGATCTGCCATCGATTGCCTTGGTCACCGTAGCCACGGAGGCGCTATCTGAAACAATCGCTTGCCCCACAAGCCCCCCAAAACCTCCCGCAGCCAAAATGAAATGGTGCGCAATGAAGGGGATAATATCGACGCGTGACGTAGCGGTCTGATATGGTCGGTGAGGTGCCGATACGGTCAACAGATCGATTTTTACTGCAAGCACGTTATCTCGGGCGAGTCTGTATCGGCGGCTGCGATCAGTGTTCCCGACGGTCGGCCCGAGGGCGATGCGGTGGTTCAGAGGCTTGTGGATCGAGCAGAGTCCCAGAGCAAGGCTATCGCGCCGCATATCTCGATATTATCTCTTTGTAAGATGATAATCTGCCCGGATATTGGCCCGGCGACTGGCCTAATATTGCCCATCTTAGACCTCTCCTCCCTAAATGTCAAACTTGGTCCATCTTGTCTGCCGTCTCCAGACCCTCTAATCCCTCGTGCTTCTCTCTCTCTATTACATCCGACAACTGTAGTGCCGACAGCTTGTGGACGGCAGAACCCGAGCCACCAGGTGTAGAAACAGGAGGAGGGGCTGCTTAGCGAGATCTAAAAAAAAGACTATTCAAACGGGTCGACAATTACTACAATATCTACGTTTTCCTGATCCGTTTTATTTTGTTCTTGATGATCTTAAACGGCCATCTTGTTCAGCTTTACTGAGATTACTCAGGTGACATATCTGAAATCAACGAGCAGGTGGAGGAACTGCCACTGAAACTCGATCTACGAGTACCTATCTTAAAAACTGAAATAGTTTATTATATTTACTACAATGTACTACTAGTACTGGGCTTACAGTTTTGCATATGGATGGCCGAGACCATTGTGGGTTGAAAAATTCTTGCCTAAAAGACGATGGCAGAAAATATTGAGTCGCTCGCCGAGCGGGAAGAAGGTTGAAGAAGGAGACACTCGTCGGCCTACTTTAGTCTAGCCTACTTCGCACCAAAGATTAGTTTCAGATTAGATGACCTCTTTCCTGCCTACATCTTCAAGAAGACGTTGGATTTGGTAATAACCAGACATCTGCAGCGGCTTAATACTAACCTAAGAGAAGTGCCTACCGAGTAGTACAGGGACTTAAGGTTTTAGATAATGAATAATCGGGAATTGTTCATCTCGACCGTTTGGATGTACGCGAGCCTTTCCTAGTCCGGACAGAATATGCAGGAATTTCACATTTCCTCTGTCCTTGGTCGCAGTTGCTGGTCTTAATTAGGTTATACTTGCTTCGCCCCGAGCGCTAATAGGGTGGTATGAACTCTATTTGTAGCAACAATGGCAGCGCTAATGCACGAACTGCCAGAAGTGGAAGAGGTCTGTCCAGGGTTGTTCAACGTGCCTCCACGAGTTTGTTGATGTTTTCTTGGCATTACGCGGAACTTGGTTATGTAGTGTGCAAATTACAACATTATATTTAAATGACAACATCGTATTCACAACTTACCAATCTACTTCATCCACGTACATAGTTTTCAGGAGGTGTTTTTTTCCAGCTATTTTTGGACTTACGTTAGCCCTGTTCTTTGCGGAACAATGGCGTTCCTTGGTGTGGTTTCGACAGGTGTTTACCTTTTTTTAAAACGTTACAAAAGGAAGGTGAACAATGACACAGAAGAGGAACGTTAATAAAGTTACAAGGCCAGAACAAATGAGGCGAGGACGTAGTTTAACCATTGTGATGACATGGTACTGTCGACATGTGACCTCAAAAATGCCCATGGTCAGCACTGGTCCCGAAGTTTGTGTGCAGACAAATTATGTACAGAATATGTGTTTGTAATATGGGCAGGTAATCAACAAGCATCGGCACGAGTGAAATGAACCCGGCAGAATCATATTTTTGTCCTGCAGGTTTCTCTTGAAATGTATACCAAAATACGTTCACTCGCAGCAAAAAAATACGCTCTAACACTTAAAAGGTACATAGAAAGTGCGAGTGAAATCTTGCTTTTGTTCCGACGCGCTCCAGCCCTAAGTTCCATTATTTGAATTTCCCTCCCTCCTATGGACACACAACTCAATAATAAATAGAATCGATCGAGCTGAAAGGTGCAAATTTGTTCTGCGCGCAATCTGATTATTTACATTACCTTTTCAACACCTCTCTTCCATGTCGCTCGCCCAATGGCATCAAACAGTGGCTAGGGTGCGGATGGTTGCACTGTTTGTACTGTACGGTGGGCTACAAGAGGCGGGGAACTCCCCACAATGTGTATGTATAATGCAGATTTCTATGGTGCTCATTGCTACACGATTAGACCAGTTCCAAAGAAGGCTAGGCAGAATGGATTTTGCGAACGTTTTCGAATCAGGCAACCTGAACGTTTACTTGTGAGAGGAAAATTCTTGGTCAGCACAAATGTGTTTTTTTTTCTGCTAAGCGCATATAACACCTTGACGAAGACCAAATGACATACGGCACATCTGGCCAAATTGCATTTTACCAATACTATAATGACTGACTATCTAGACTCTAAGATAATGGCTGTGGAGATGATATAGCCTCCGTTGCAAGCTCCCCCCGGCTGTTTTCTTGAGCTACCATTTTCTTACTACTTTTTGTTTTCTTATAACGGTTTTTTCTTGGAACATTTATTCATTACGGGCCGAGAAAAAAAATGTTCTAAGAAAACAGCCGGAGGGATCCTGCAACGGAGGATAGACATGATGATGGTTTGCGGCAAACCCGCAGCATTTTCGACTCTCAAACATTCTTTCTCAGTATACGTATGTATCAGTATATACATCATGTACCTACTACTACGAAAACGTCCACCTACCACAGACTAGCAGAGTTCCAGTAAAGGTTGTCACCCTGAAGTTGATAGGCCAGGGTGCGAAAAGAAGTTTCAGTTTCATTGAAGATCACCAGATTCTTTGATGTCCGTTTGAAGTAGCCCTTGGGTGCGATGCTGTAGCTAACCTACTGGACACCGCCAATGGTCAATACTCTGCGCTTGTAAACATCTCCAATCATTCTTACATTATCAACACTATAAACATTCAAAACTAAAGAGGTCATCTTTTTTATTAGAAAACCGTCTTCTTGACAAAGTCCGTGGGATATTATGCTAATATATTGCGTCCACCCGTTTATCTGATATGTGCCAACAATGTTCGAAGCGATCAAAATTTCTGCTGGCAATATTTTCATTCAGCCCTCATAACAAATATTACGATGTTTAACTTGCTATAAGATAACATCATATCGACAGCAGAATTTAAAAAATCGAACTTTTGGCCGTTTACGACAATATAGTATCAACTCATCTTTTAGCATCTTTTTTTTACGATGCTTAGCTGCGGTGTGTATGTTTATGGAGGACCGTAGGACGGTTGAATTCAAAATTTATTCCTTGACCAATTGTGTTTTCAAATGGAATTGTTATTTTTGCGTTTTATTATCCAATTTTACTAAAATATTGATACGTATTAGTACAATTTGGGATATAAACAACAATTGTACGCGAAAGACCATCGCTACATTGCAGAATCCGGTTCTAGCCTATCGGCGGCAGGCACTTGCCATTCGGCCAGTTACCAGTGACATGACTGATAGCCTCCGCGCAGGTTAAGATAGTCCACCACTTGTTTTCTGTCGAAGATCAGATCTTGTTCTACTGGCATCAGCAGTCAAAATAGGCCAATATAGAGGGGGTCGCGTCGGTAATCGGTAGGTCTTTGCCGGGGGGTTCGAAAAACACCCTTATCGCTCGGACAGTTACAAATGGTTCGAGACTGCCCTAGTCTGAACCTTCGCCACGATACAGATTCGCACAGATTCACACAATGGACCGCTATTCAATTATATGTGACTTAAACATTGGCGTTTAGCCGAAAGCTGTACACTGGCAGTGTTGGGGGTCAGGGTCAGGTGCGGGACAGCGCCCGAGGGTGGTGAGAGCAACTGATGTGTTCACCTATGAAGCACAAAGCCGTGTAAGTGTATCGCTATTCGATTATAGCGAGCTCTGACATTGGCTATTGGAGGTAGAGGAGTGCACCAGGGTCGTAGTGGGGTCATTGGCGGAATTACCACCGGGGTGGGGAAAGGAGAAATATGTGGTCACGTTAGGCCGCTGATGCACGCTCAACTCCCGTCATTGATGGACTCTCCTGCAGATGAACGTATGACTTTTCAATTATTAACGGCCACATCAGACCCGCCGGGTTGACAAATGTAGGGGAACCGAGCGATGGATGTTAGGAGATGGCGATATCGGGCATTAAATGTTACAACTAGGCCTGGTTGTCCGCAGCTGGGATAACGCCTACTTGAACACACAGAGGGCGTTAAGCTGCCGCGGGTAGCGCCATGGTTAACGTGGCTTGTCCTTGGGAAAACACGATGACGGCGGTTTGTGTGGTAAAGAGAAGAAGTACGTTACACAGGTTGGGCCTGCAGCAGTAACTTCTGTAGCAGTTCTCTGACTTGTGTGACTTACAAAAAGCCTTTGACGCAAATGTACCCCGTAACATGTTAACAATATTGCAACGAGATGATATGGTAACTTCAAATCCTTACCTGATTGTTTTTACCTTCATAGAAAGGCCCGCTAACTTAGACATCCTGTCCAGCATGCACTGGCTGGGTACGAAAAAGGATGAAAACAGTTACAACTTGGTTACCGAGTTCGTGTTCCAGAGTTCGCTGTTCCCTTCTAGCCTACCACAATTTCTGTAAGTGCATCTATTTCTAGAATTTTATATGTACCGGTAGTATGCAATGCTACCTGTACATATCAAGTTCTAGAAGTAAATGCACTAACGTAAAGTGTGGTCGGCCAGAAGGGAACAGCGAACTCTGGAGCACATTCCCCACCACCAGTGTATAATGTTTGTATAAGTGTAGCAACCTGCTTTGAAGCTTTTGAAATAATTCATCGGCATATTCGCCAGAAATGAAAATGAATATCTATTTCCTTGACTTTCATTTTCAAATTCCTAAATACTTTAGCACATTCGAGCCTTTCACCATCGAGAAAGCCACACACAAGGCGAAACTAGTCTGGATCTGGGCTTGAATAAAGTTCTAAACGGGAACATGCGGCTACAGCGTCTTTTCTGAAGATACGGCGTGAGTGTGTACGGTTGGCTTGAGGTTGCCCACTACTTTGCCTACTTTAGCACATTACATTTACTACTTGTCGATTGCCGAAACAAACTTTTAGCTAGGTACTACTGAAAAGTACTAAGTTGAATATGTCGAAAACGGACTATTACTTGAAGCCGTAAAGACGTGAACGTTGTGAAGACAGCATGTTTTGCTCAGCGGATTTATAAGTCGTCTTTGATCAATTTATCTATGAGTCTATTTCTTTCCCCTTTCTCTCGTTGTACTCAGTAGAATGTCTTGTTGTTATCTATGTCTACAAATCCCCCAAACCCACCAACGAATAACCCGATAACTCCGGAGTATCGCCGTGTGTTCCCTAGACGGCACTGCCGTCTTTATCTCCATTTTCATCGCCAGACAAGTTCTTTTCTCTCCACTGCTTCTGACGCAGGTCGCCTTCAAAACAATTATCGAGGTGACACTAAAGTCTCTCTCCCTCGGAACTCCACGGTTCACTTGAATTTTAAAGCAGTCAAACTATGTTAATGCCGGGGTGTATTTTAGTATATCGCATCGGGAGATTAAGTTGCTTACCGAGCGTGTAAAAGGAGCGTGTCTCTCGCTGGCAGGCCCCAGTCGAGCGGAGAATGAGCACGACTTTATGTAGTAGTCCTAAACATTCCAGGGGTATAATGCCAATGATGGGCGCCAATTCATTACAAAGTCATCAGAAATGGCGGGGCGGGGGAAGAGGTCAAGTTCGGCGAAGGGGAAGAAATGACGAAAATGAAATATCCTCACTAGTAGGACAGAAGCGTCTGTTCTAGTCGATTTCGACGCGAAAAGTAAACATCGTCTTCTACACAAATTGTGTATAAAGAATCAGATGGTGTTCAAAATTAAACTGCCCCTTGTGATCCATGTGACCGAAATCGGCGCCAAAGATTCCAAACTTTTCGGTATGGACTACATTGCACCGTAGATATAAACATGCAATATGGTGTTCTTGTACCAGAAGATCACAGTCAAAGACTATTTTCCTGCCGTTTGTTTGAAAAGCAAAGTACAAGCATGAGAATCATATTGAAAACGGATTAAGATGCAAAAATGCGTCGTAAAAATTACACTTTTGTACTTGTTTCTTGGTATTTATGCAAGTTGGCTGAAAGTTACAAATATTTCATGATTACCCGCCTAGCTTTCTACTGTTCTCTTGGCACAAAACTACTTCGAATACTTGAATATTTTCTAATGAAAGCTTTTAGCAAAAGTATTACTATATTTAAGATGCAGCGTAGTTCATCCTGAAGATGCTTTGCTTAAAAACGCATCTTAGTCATCTTCTGGACCAAAGAAAATTGTAATTTCTGTCCCGTATAGAGTTGTATGATGATGGAAGATAGTCCCGGCCATGTTTTTCGGAACCAATTCATATTTATACCGCTCAAATTCCTCTTAAAAGTCGAAGGCGACATTTGTTCCCCTTTTGTTAGGTTCAGTCGATTGCACCCGGCGTGCCACCGGGGCGGATTGGGGAAATTGGCTGGGAGAATCTCGATGGCAGGCAGCTCACCGGGTCAGGGAGTTCAGGTGCTCGGGGGCCTTCTCCTCTCCTTCTGTCACCTTCCAATCCAGCCCAGCGAGTTGAAAAAGATGACATTTCCACGTCGGATCTGCCGGTGACACAGGGAAAGCTCGTCGGGGGCAACCCGCTTCATTTTTGATAGATCGGGGTACAAAGATCGCTGAATTAATTAGTATTTTCCCCTATATTATCAGCCACCTTCCGTCCCCGCGTTTTCGCGCTCACTTTACCCTGCCGACGCTTGACTGGGCCCGTAGACACCTCACGCCACATTACCTGGCTGATTCCCCGCCTTAATCTTAAAAACTAGGGGATAATAAAAAATAAGAAAGGAGAAGTGACCAAAGTACTAACGCCACTCATCCGTCCAACGGCGCGCAAGGCTTCATAACACAATTACCATATAGATTGGGCCATTACGAGGTTTTGCACACTTAAGTTGTATTATTTTATTAAGTAAGCACACTCGGTTGAGGATCCCGGCGGTTGCGGGTCTTGGTGAGAGTGACTTTCCGCTGATAGCGGTCACGGGTTGGCGTGTGCGTTTCGACACATATCCAGACACCAATAGATTAAATCATCAATTTCCACGCGTTGACTTCCTTTGGGCTTTCCCACGAACTCTTTCCCCCCCTCTCCGCGTTCAAACATGGGAGCGTCACGGCGATTTTCGAGCTTTTTTGTCGGCGGCATTTACGCACGCGCGGGGCTTGGCGCTATCGATCCCACCATCAGCCGATCACTTTATTAGCGCTTCCTTTTCCAAACGGAAGGCGCGATCGCCGGAAACATATTTTCGCATTATGCCCCAATATTGCTCGGATATCCGCACCGGTATCAGCGGTCGGCCATCAATTCGCGTCGCACCCACTTACGGTGTGACTAAGTGGCGGCCGTAAGCCCGAGACGTCCCGCCTAGCAGCCAGATCGGCGCGGACGTTGAGCGAGTGGGCCCGGAGTCAGACGATATTACCTCAGATCGAGGAAGGCCACCGCCTGATCGAGCGCTTTCCTTCAGCATTGAGCAAGATTTATGGGCGCTCGATTCTAACCGAGAATCATTTTATAAAACGTTATAAAGTGTAAATTGCCACTGCAGTTCTTAATAATTATAAATGGGGACCCTAAACCAGATCGTTTATTGCCCGCCTGCCCATAGGCTCATGCGTAGTCCAATATTAAAAGCCGGGCAATAAAAGCCATGGCGGACATTTACACTCAGATTGAATCGAGGGAATCCTTTTAAATTATCATCAAAATGCTATAAAGAATGGGCAGTTATTAGGCTGCTTACCGTGATTGTGTTCGGGACCGTCGCAACACTTCTCCGCTGGACAGTTGCGCCAAACAACTTCGAGTTTTGTACCTGTCAGGTTTTGAGGCATATTCTAATTGAAATTACTTTAATATGTCCTCATCCAAACAAAATTAATATCATTTTGCCAAAATTCTGATGAAGCTGAAACTTAAAATGGCTTAACAGCTTAAAACTAACAAAGACTTAATGAAATTCCTAAATACATGTTTGCTTACATGTCGCATATACTCCCAGTCTCTTGAGTCTGCAGACAACGGTATTCTCACGGAAGGATACAACTACCTTGTAACTCTTACTTGTTCCGTTCGCGGCTGTCTTCAGACCCCGACAGTTGCCGTAGTTTGTGCGTGTCCGTGTGTGTGACCAAGCCATACTTACATACTACAACTAAAAAGACAACTTTGCTTTCGCATATTTCCGTAGGCCACGTTTACAATCACTAAATGGATTTAAACGTGACAAAGAAGAAGATACTTTCGGTATACTATTATATTGTTGCAGCAAATGTTTCTTTCAATCCAAATGCCCTGGACGCTAATCCATCGCCAAAAAATATCGTGTAATGTCACAAACTTAGACATGTATTTCATACATCAGTTGCAAAACATCAACGTTGCAAAAAGTCATTTTTCAAAGTGCCTTTGCAGTGCGATAGTCCCCAACAATGCTATTGCTCTAAGTTTGCATCCAGTTTTGGCATATTTGTAAGACGTTCGACTGTCAGCAGTACGGCCTGTGTTCCAGACAGATGTCCTGCGACACCTGCAGTGAGCTATGCCAAACTCTACTGGACGTCGTTAGCTTTGACTCCACCGACTGAACTTGGCAGATGTTTCGCGCATTCGTATTTCGCCGGCCGCGCTCAGATTTCATAAAATGCTCGGAGCAAATATTCGCTAAAAACGCTGCAGTGAGATATCCCGCACAGCTGGCCGCTGGGGGTACTCTCCAAGCAGAAGTTCGGCTCCAGTTTGCTTTTGACGTCTTTTTAGGTGTTTTTGTAGGGCTTTCTATCTTGTCAGGTTTCTATTTTGGTCAGCCAGCCAAACCATACAAAGTAGAAAGCGCGACAAAAACACATAAAAGACGTCAAGAACTAGCCGGAGCCGAACCTCTGCTTGCCGTATTTGATGAGCGATTCAGTGCCGTGGTTCGGGTCGGTGAAGACCTTCATTTCTCTTTGAATCACACTGAAACGTTCCTAACTTGTTAAAACTGTGTGAATTTTCAGAGTTTTGCAGCAGTTTGAAAGTTGTCCTGCAGATTATAATTCTGGGGTGTTCCTCAAGGTCGGAGGGAAGACGAATAATGACCTGTTAATGGACACGCAGTCCGCGAATCGGGGTAAAAACAACTTTCACTGTGTTGACAGGGCGGATATTACCAAACCCGAGCACATCTTTCCTCAATCTATCACAATTAAGGGGTAATCAATGCGACATTAATGAGCCAATAAGTCTTCAACGCGAACTTGCATCGCGTTGGTTTGATTTCCTCGGCACCAAGGTCGTCACTGGGGAATCCTACTGTCTGTCCACTAGAGGAAGATAAATGACGACAGTGACTAGAAGTGATCACAAAAGTTTCCTTGTCTCACGCGCGGAAAATTCATCCACCGGGGCCGCGGGTCGGTAACTTCCGCTGACGGAGTCCGCATTGGCGCCGGTGTAATAAACACAGATAACGGAAACGTTCAAGAAGATAGATTGGAGTTAGACGATATTAACGGACTTATGGAAGATCATGTTTTACATGTTGTGTTTGCTAAACGTCCGAGCCGCCAATTGTCGTGCACCCGCACACACTGTGTGGTTCAGCTGGCTCCTCCCGTTTTGCGGCAATTGTTTCCCCATTGGTTTCGCCCTAACCTTTCCAGTTGGACAAGTTTGGCGCTGCGGCTAGACTGTCACTGTGACCTTGTCGTTTCGAACTACTACCGTCCTCTCTAAGTCCTGTTATGAACTTACACTTACTTATTGTGCGGGGAAAGCTCGATGATGGGGTCGGGGAGATGGTAACAGGGCCGCCGTAAACCCGTATGAGAACAACACCGCATAGCGTAATCCCGCCAACAATGCAGCCAACCAAAGGAAACAATTCAGAAGACAGAAGCTCGCAGAAAGGGGGCCAAGAGACAAGAAATGCGCAACGCGTAGGGAAATCGGATCTGACGGAGAGAAACAATCATCTCTGGTCGGGATCAATTAGTTAAACTAATAATATCATCTCAACCCGACTGAGCCTTTGTAGCGCTTAGTCTATTAAATGTAATATAGTGTAATCCCGAGCCCATCAGTGAAATTAACAGGACTTTTGGCCGCTAATATTTCCCCAGAGCGACCGTACCGTACCTGTGCGGCCTGCCAGTGGTCTCAGATCCCCTTGTAATTGCTAATGTGTAGGACCGACGTATTAATGAATACCGCATTACGAGGGACTGTAGTGTTGATGTTGGGATGGATTCTGGGGGACGTGGTGACGTCCAGGCACCGCACATGAGCCCCCTCCCAAAACCCTCCCACCAACCGGTGGTCACGGTGCCTAGAATTTGTTAATTGCGTCTCGGAGAAGGAAAGCCCTGGGGGAAGAGATGGCATTAAATATTCATTGCAAGAGCTTTATATTGTAAGGACTATCCGAAATTGACGAACATAGTTGAAGATCAGTGGAGCAAGTGCAGACGAGAGTACGAGGGGTGTGTAGTTTGGTACTGAGCGTGCGCACAAGGCCTATTTACGTGTCGGCCGGTAACGTACACGTCTGAGAAGTGGTGAGTGGCGACCACCTGCTCAGTCCAGCCACGGTGTGTGACCATCGGACCGATTCCCGCTCCACTCGCACGGACCTCCACACACAGCTGAGCGGCACACATGCGCGTGCCCGCCGCAGGAGGAGACCAGCGCCACGCGGTAACGTCTTGAGATCGCAGCCGGCGGAGTTTGAGAAGTGAGGTGAGCTCGCCCGTGGGGGCTCGGCACGCCTGAAGGCACGGTTAGCCTCAATTGGCCCTCAGCAGAACAACTGCACCCCGTGCCGTGCATGCCACGAGGACTGGTCTCAGACTACGAGAAGTTGCTTCTATTCTGAACTGGAGCTGTCCTGCAGGCAAGAGGACTAGAGAGAGAACACCTTTTCAGACCATCCTTTGGTGAACGGATTGCACAGGCTGTGGCTCTGATACACCGGCCCCAAACTGTGGGCCCCGGCACACACAGGACAAGCAGGCGGGCAGGCCTGCACTGTCGCCCCGGAGCACTTCTCCCAGGCGCCCGGTGACCCCTCCGTCGGGAAGCCGTTGTCGTCCTCGCTGGCGTGTTTCAGCTGCTGCGGGGGCACGGGCCAGACTAACCGCGCTCACGCCATGGATTTACACAGCTGTAAGAGTGAGTCTTGTACCGCACTTCACCGTAAAACACACATTTCCAACGTCACATCACCCAACAGAAACATTTTCTACATTGTTTTATCCCATGCATTTTCTGTAATACACTCTAGATAAAAAGTTCTAGTATGTGGACATCTTTTAACCGCACAGAAAGTTCCCTCCTAGAAACCCTCCAAACTTCTAAAACCCGATTTGACTAGTTCGGAAAGTATTACAGATCTTTGAAGAACGAAACAGCGTAAAAGTTCACAATCGTTTGGAGCATACTGTCGGACGGCTACGTCGTGCCACGAACAATCTAAATCCGTGTCCGTCTGTTCTGATAGTTTTGAACCGAGTTTGACAATTTGTCATATGGTCGTCGCGTACCACGCGTGACATGAATTGTCCTCGCTCGCTGCCCCGTACGATTTTCGGCAGGACCTTTCTACTCAATTAGCCCGATTGCACTTTTTATGCCGACCCGTCCGTGTTGAAGAGAACAACAGCCAGTCAAGTCAAGATGGTCCAGACTGACGTATGGCTGCAGACGATATAGATGATAAAAGCGTCTTGAAATGTCCTCAGCTTGTGTCGTAGACGGGTAATGAATATCATGGTGGTCTGTCGATCTGTCAGGCTTTTACGCGCTGTGTCGGGATTGAAGTGAATGGAAACTTCGTCTGATTTATACACAGTCGTCTGTCACCCAAGAATGGGTATAAAATCCCTTTCCATACGAAATGCTGTTTTAGAACGATAGTTTGTTGTCCAACGGCGTTTTGTTGCCGTTGTGGCATTTGTTTAGATGGGGAAGTTTACCACCAGGGCTCGACAGGCCAAGCTTTTAGAGACTCCGCCAATCTGTCAGCGGAGAAAAGTTCTATTCTCCCCGCTTGGGTCTTTCCAATAATCATCTTGTAATAACGGGCTCGGCCTTTGTTGCCGTGCGCATAGCAAAAGAGAAGGCATTGTGCGGCTTTTATTACGAATATCGAGTTCATAATAGAGGAACAGAGCGGGGTATTCCCTCCGAGATTCGGCCGACCTAAAGTCGGGGCTCCCGGGCCCTATTCCTCATCAGACCCCGACAGTTCTGCTTATTAGGACCAGTTTAGGGTTTCCTCCACAGGCGGTTCGTGGTTTGCTCCATTTTGCGTCAAATTCGATCCAACACGACCAAAACATTTGGCGGAGAATATGAGTGTAGAAGGTCTGATGAAGTCGACATTGCTGCTCCTGCCGTACTTGTGTTTTCGGTGATGGAGTTCCGCGCGGAACAACACCGGCGACGGCAGACCGCAGCAATCGGCATCGACGCAGTTTGAGGATTAACAAGCGTGATCCTCGCGGGGAAAGCCTTCTTTTCTCTCACCTTGTCGAGCGAAATTAAAAACTGGGATCCAAATCAAGGCCATCCTTTCACGTCCAGTTTTTTCCATGTTGGCAACGTTGCTTCTATCATCTTACCGGGTCAAAGAGGTCTGTGTGGGGGAGGGAGCTTGTCGGGATTCGGCAGCTAGAGAAAACAGAGGAAGTCCACACTATCAGTGTGCATCTCCACGTGTCAAAGGACCAAACCTGCCCGGGTTCTGCTTGTCAAGCCTTCTCCACCCTAGCGGGCTACAAGGAGGGGCGAACCGCTCAATTGGCGGCATGTCATGGTTGGGGATTGAGCGCGAGAGGTTCGCCACGTTAGGTGAGCTTGAGACGTTACAATTGGCATAGCTTCTCCTCCTCCTCCTACCCCTTGAGTGCGCGATTCAGTAGCTTCTACACAAGCCAACAGAGCAGAGAGAAACCGCGCTGACACGACACGAGCCCACTCACACGACAGGCGGAGCGCACACACCGATGAAACCTCACTCTCCCCGTTTGTTTCTCGTGCAGGTCACGGTGGAGTGAACCAGCTCGGCGGCGTCTACGTCAACGGCCGCCCGCTCCCTGATGTGGTTCGGCACCGCATCGTCGAACTGGCTCACCAGGGAGTTCGTCCCTGCGACATCTCCCGCCAACTACGAGTGTCCCACGGCTGCGTCAGTAAGATCTTACGAAGGTAAGCACATTTTCATTTCACACGATTACACAGGCCCTTATCAAACCGGGGGCAAGCTTACCGTGCCCTAGAATACAACATACAATGACTCCCATATTATGCTTTTGATGGTGACTACTGATAATGCCACGATCAATGTATACGGTTTTTACAGATACCGATATACCACAAACTGTCGTAAAATTAGTTTAGCAACAACAGGATCATTTGAGATAATATCTCCTAAGTCCTAACTTGTACGGGAATGTGGACATTTCATGGAATGTCTCGAGAAAAAAAAACTCAGTATATTTGAACTATAACACTGAATATGTATTACACTTCTCTTTGGAATCCATTCTATTGCGGCTCGATGCGGCTTAACATACATATGTGTCAATTGTTTATTTCTCTTCAAGTCAAAAGTATCCAAAATGATCAGATATTACCCGAAGATGTGCTTTTCTAATTATTTCCACACGTCTATATTTTGGTTCAATTTAGAGTAAACGAGTGGTGAGGAAAAGCCCATCATATCCCCCGCTGAATTCAAACATTTCAGTTCATTCTGTTTACTTTTCTTTAACCCAAAATGCGTTAAGTCTTTTCTATATGATCCTGTTAGTATTTATATCGTGCACAATGTTGTTTATTTACTGTATATCAAAACAAAGCTAACGAAAGTCAACAGTACACCGCATGCACATACGTGGCATTGATAGAGATTTGCTTTCTCATCCAGAGACTCTTGAATGAAGTCTTGATTATATAGGAATTGCCTCGAAATTATGAATCCATTTCCTGAAATTCCCTCCAAATTACAAGGTTGAGACTATCCAGACATCTGTTCGCGGTTGTAGGTTATACCAAACCGTATATTATACCTGTCAAGGTGATATATGAAATGTCGATATGGAGCAGTGCCCTTTCTGAATGGTAAAACTATAGACTCAAGGCCAAAAAAATCTCTCAAAGCGATGAACATATCTCGATGACGTACCTATGATTATGAGCAAATGTAGGTCGGTGAAAGACACATTTTCTGTGCAGCTTTCGTTGCAATATCGCCGTGAAGCCGGCGGCGTGAGCACCATGTGCGAATGGGTGTAGTAAAACCTCGCGCTCTCACCACCAACATATTCGGGCCGCCCTATGTCATCACTTCGGGCTATAACGATATAATGATATACAAGCGATTTACCTTGAGTGGGCAAGAATTGTATAATGATAGGGAACGGGGCATGTTTTCTATCCGTGCGGTCTTTTCCCTGTCGGCGGCCTGGGTTGATGAATTTGGCTATGGTCGCGCACTTGGGGGCTTAGACCGGAGGTTCAAGCGGTACCATTTCTTAGAAACGTGCCGTTTGGAGTTTTTCACGCGTTCTACTAAACCGACTACTTGTGAATCCAGTAAATTCACCGTAAATGCGAAATCCGCAGTAAGGTTGTTAAGCTATGATCCAAAAGAAATAAACTATCCGTTGCACGAGATTACAATTGTGATGATCCTACAACCATTTGGGATAGAGTTAAAGAAGGGCTCTAAATTTGAGGACTAAAAAGGCGTTGAACGGTTGGTTGGCGCATGAAAGCATTTGTTGACAGGGTAGGTATACGAGCAGATTAAATCATCCGAAGCGTTGATTCTAACACCTTGTTAATGTAGCGGCAAACCCGCGGGCTAGGAGGCGGTGAGTGTTTTTTTCACCCCACTTCCACGCGTGCCCAGTTGTTTGTTTGTGACCACAGGAAGCCATTGAAATGTTTCTGTAGAATCGCCGTTAATTGGAAAATAAAGAGGCAAGTGTGTCTGGCTAACGTCTATCGTCAACATTTACCTTTCTACTCCCACTGCATTGTGCCGTAGGTTTGCTCAGCAAGCAGGTGGCGGGCTTTCGGTCCCCTCTCGACTCTGCTTCGTTTAGTTAAGCCGAGGTTTCTAATGGCATTGTGGGTACCAAATGAATACTACAGCCTTTTCTGTCCCATCGGAGATAGCAATCACAATTGAGTCTGCATTCAGTGGCAAGTAGGCCCGCCAATTACCGGTAGTGGGGAGAGAAGGAGAGCACACACACTTGTGTACACCTAGCCACACTCATGCCTGGGAAACGGACTTCGTGTTAGTGGATCGGACAAAATGGATATACGTTATCTACCGGCATCTACGGGTTGATTTGGGGTATCGGCCGAGGATTAGTCCAAGCTTCGATCAGTAAATTTTTACCACGGTAGCCAGCGGTGCGGATAACCGACATAGATTACTCGTTACGAGTGTCTACCACTCGATTTACCCTCAAAAATAGCCATTGCCACTTGGCGGAGGGTAATGGTCCAAGAACGGGAATAGATAGAAAGGAGGAGGCTGGAACCAATAGTCAATGAATATTCACAGTCCGTTAGTGTTGTTATTTCAACGGCCAGCTATCGCGAGGAAGCGTAAAAATAGGAGAGGTGGGTCGGCAGTATAAATATGGTATTAACGGGATATACAGTTGTCAAAACATTTATATACAACCGCATTTGACGCAGTGTGGCTGCCGCTAACACGTGTGTGAGATTGTGCTGTAGTGTAATGTTATTTTCCCTCGTGAGTTCATACCGCACCTACCTCTGTTCGTGCCTCCAAGTTCCCATGTACAGTACTTGCTTTCTTCTATCTGTTCCTTTTTGATATCTCCTCCTGTCAAAAACATACACGTTTTTAATTTGACGGCATTTTTGTCAAATGCACTTTGAGAGTCTGCGATGAAAATGGGATTTTTATCTCCTCACCTTTAGTCATCTTACTTGCCTGTAATTTTCATTACTCCTGGCGATTCTCTCACCACTATCAGGGTTCATCTGGCCAGCTCTTACACCCCACTCTTATGAGTAGCCCGCGTGTTTCAGACCCATTTGCGTAGGCCTGTGCTTATACACTCGTAGTTCTTGACCGTCGCCGAGCCTACCGATAATCCATCAGGAGACAAGCGGTCGGGTGCTTGAGGCACAGGGCCCGCCAACCACCAGCCGCCCCGGCCCCTCGCCTTTTGATCTCTCACCCTTGAATGAAGCATTTGCACAAAAATTGATGCTATCGGGGCCGACATTTGCACAAAAGTGATCATATCTTCACTCTTAGGAAGCCATAATTTTCATTAACCTTGTCTACTCTGTCTGAGGAGTGCGATAGAGAGGGTTCTTTCTCCTGTGAGTTGTCCCTAAGGCAGCTCTCTGCACATTCCCGTCTACGAACTGTCACCGTTACTTAGAAATCAAACGATAAAGAAATATGAAAATTTCAATATTTCCTTACTTTGGAGAGCGCAGATCGAATTGAATTCAAGGCGGCATATCTATTGTTCGTTGCCGTCAGCTTGTCACTGGAATTGATGCTATGTTGCTATATGGAGAAACCGTTGTAGGAAGAAAGCGAAGACTTTGAAGCCACGCTTGCTGCAGACTTCCCACTGGTTGTGTGAATAAACTCGGTCAGCTGGGCGCGTGGCGAGGGACAGAGGCACCCCGGCGGTAGCATAACAAACCCGATCCCCTAACCTGCCTTCTCGGCTGCCCCCGGTTTTGTTGTCCTACATGATCTCGTGTATGGAAGCGTCCACAGAGACCAAACATGGGGGATTAGGGAAATTTTGTTTGCGCTTGAACATGAAACAAGCCGTGGCCTTTGTACTGGTATTAAATGGCCGTGTTGTGGGAGAGATGCCGCTGAAATGAAGACACACCCCTCGGAGGGGTAACAGAACTCCGGGGTACTTGGTTGTACTGAGACGTGAGATGGCACGCGGGAAGGCTGGCGTGTAAATAGCCAAGTGCCACGATTTGCACGTTTCACAGGAGAAGGAGAATCGGGTTGGTTACGTGCAGCAACACTATGTTTGTGAAGCCACAAAAAGAACCACACAACTAGAGGAATGATCGAAACAAGTTTTCAAAGAAACTAGTATACGTCGGTATGATATTCTGTTTGCAAACGCTAGGTACAGACTCGGTTACTGCCCTTGTTTCTGATTCCCACTTCGAACAAATCGTATGGACAAACTATATGAAAACTTTTGCCCATCTTGTTATATAACGTTCTACATAATCACATAAGATATCCTGCCATTTTCCCTGCCCTATGTCTGAGCCCTACCACCTGTGTGTCACCTGCTTTATACCTGTATTTGAGGAGTCCCACAGCGAGATGACATTGACGCATGGTCGGCTGGGACACCGCGACATCCCGTCTCCGAACAAGGCTCCCTCCATCCTAGGATCTGCTGGTAGAGATGGCAAGAAACCTTGAAGATAGGGCAACAAATGCACAGATAGGAAACTTCTGTATCCATTTAGCGGGACGCGAGCCATAAGTGCTGTACCCAAGGGGGATTTGGGAGGGAAGAAGACAGCAGGATCAAGCCAAGAGGCCGGGCTCCGCAACGATTGAGTGCTTCTTTCTATCCGCTGAAGTAGCACTCATCCAAGCACAAAATGACGAATGAAGGAGGGACGTCTTTCCTTTTTATTTGCGTACATTTTTCATGTCGTTTCCTTAGTTCGGGTCCCGGGCTATGTCAACTGTGTCATACCTCGGCGTCACGGGCGGGAGTTGCCATGGCAACGGTGCATTACCGTCCAAAACCTCGTCTGGTCGGTCTGTAGACTTCTGAGGGAAGGATTTCAATGTCGTCCGACTTTCTGAGCGTAAAATGGAAAATAGAAACTTATTTGTGGGACAGATAGGTTCCCTACCCCGAGGACAATACATATCGAGTCGATCAAGCTGAAAATACCGGTCTCTCAGGCTCAAGTGCACTCCAGTGCAGTAATATCTAACGTATGATTGGTGATGCTCGAACTGCGAGGCAACAGACGTGTATGAGTACTTGTCGCAAACTTCTGTTTCGTTGTCCTCCAGTTTGCTGTATGTAATCTAACAGTGACATGCTAGTAAAAATGTAAACAACTCAGAATTAACGCACGGCATAGCAGGGCTTATTCAGATAGATATTCCTCTCTCAAAGCATCTTACTAACACCTCAGACCTGCTTTATTCCCGAGTACACTTCTTGCACACAGTAAATGTACATGTTTTCTTCTCAATGTAACATTAACAGTAAAACACACCTGTCCTTCTCTTCTCACAGGTACTATGAGACGGGCTCGATCAAGCCGGGCGTTATCGGGGGCTCCAAACCCAAGGTGGCGACTCCGAAGGTTGTTGAAAAGATTGCCGAGTACAAGCGACAGAACCCGACCATGTTCGCATGGGAGATCAGAGACAGGCTACTGGCGGAAGGCATTTGTGACAACGACACAGTTCCCAGTGTCAGCTCTATAAACAGGTAGGCAGACTTAGCTCACGCGTTTGCGTTATACTCACAATATGTAGAATACACATTAGCATGCCACAACGTACTAGAACGTATACATAGAATATTTTCTATCTACGTTTGCTGTAACAACTTAGTAGCATGGAGTCATCATTGAGTTTAAGGGGGAAGGCCATACCCAGTCTACACTCACACACATAATCACAGGTGTTCCTACACTGTGTGACTACAGTCCTTATCATGGAATCAGAAATAACAACATGTGCGCTGAAGGCGTTCCACTGACAACATCATAGCTCATGTGTTACCTCATATTCCCATATCAGATCGGCCCGTCGATAACGTACATATAACATAAAGGTAAATACGTTGTTACAGCGTACATGGATGCACATTTAGCGTTGAAGATCTTACAACAGCAAGGATCAACAACAAAGAGACCGGATAATTTTTAGGTTGCAAAACTGCTCCGCTTTAGGTTCCTAAATTCCAAATATTTCTGGTTTAACTACAACTACACCTAACCCAGGACGGGTTTGCTGTGTATTCGCTATAGTTTTGAGTATTGTACAGTGTTTGGTTGACGTTACATCGCGTAAAATGCGTGAAGAAGATGGCTTGTAGATGTGGATCGGAGAGACGGTGGTTTCTTGATCACAGACAGTGCATGCAACAAATCCACGGCGCATTACCCGTGCAAACGGTGTCAAAGATCTCAAAAATTCAGCTGTCATTACCAGCTTAATAAGCAGGTATTATCGCCCCGTTCTTGTATAATACGGGACATCTCCCGTTCGCGTGGAATCGGTGTATAGATAAGATAGAAGCAGTCCGCTCGTGCTGTCTGCGCCATACCCTCGCACGTGGAGGGAAATGGCGAGCCGCAGTTTTTCGCCTGGAGGTACAACAAACGCAGATCGCAACGCGGCTACAGGCTTCAGTTAAAGACCATAAGGTACAAGACTACTGTGCCGAACGGGATCTTATCTTAGCACGCGGGAAGCTTTTTAGGTGGCAAATATGAGACGTAAAAAGACGCAAGAAACGGTTAGACAGCATCCCACTTTCAATGCTTAAAGAAGCTGTCATATTTTCAAAACATCCAAACCGAATTCCAAGCATTTTTACCTTTCAAATGTAAGTTGTCAAAATTATCCCTCTATACACAGCACAAATGCTCCTATATGCATGAAGGTATAGTAGCTTGATTTTTGGAAACACGTGGTTTTAAAATAACAGCACATATTGCAGTACCAAGGGTACGATAAGTATATCAGGCAACTTGTAAATATTGTATTATTCATCATTACCGATGCACGACCTAAATTCCAGCCCTTCGATTCTCGGCTATTGACCCTCCAGCTCTTGTGTTCATGTGGGACATGCAAAATTATCTTAATTTCAACTAGAAATGGTAAAAATGGAGCAATGCTTGTGATTGTGCTGGTGAAATAGTCTTCTAACCATTGATAACGTATCAACTGTAAATCGCCCTAATGCAAAGTGTCTATTAACATCAACAGGTATCGGAAACAAATCCTCGTGCCTCTATCGCCCTACGCGTTCTGTCGGAATTCCCTCAATTCTCATGCCGATTGTGTTATGATTTAAGTTTCTCCCCCTCTCACGCAATCACGGTACAAAACTGCCCCATGTGCAACCAAACCCACCCGACAAGCGCAGAATTTTACATGTGTTAACAAGCGTTTGGGCCAAAACTTCCTGTATGCAACTGTGCCACCCCCATAGCGGTAACCTTGGCGGTCCTGGTACCGGATCTTGTGTGAGATGTTGGCCTTGATTACCCTCCTACCACATCCACCCATGGCGGCCCGAAGGCCCCTACACGTGAACTTAAACATGCCCCGCACTGCGGAAATACTTCATTTGTTCGGCATTTTCTTAACTATTAAAACCTTCACCTTACAGTCGGAATGCACCTATTCACTAATGCTTACACCATCAGGGAAACTGTACAAACTAAAATATATCTTTTTGATATATATTGAAATATATCTAATACAGTACTACAATTTTGTCTTCCCAATCTGTCCTTTCCAACATCAGGACCGGTGGGATATTCCGATGATATTATGGTGCTCGGTGCCCCGCAGGTTTCCGTCCTTGGTATCTATGGGAAGTGGAGGATCAATAGGCCACGTAAGGCTAACATTATCCGCCAAAACTAAGAGATTTATAATCGTCTGGTAGCAAAATGGGTGTAGAAGATAGATGGGTGCAGGACAGGGCCGTTCAGGGCCCAGATGCTCTCTGTCCTCCCAGTATAATAGGCTTCGCGTTCCCTCAAAAACCAAGCCTAGACTGTGATATCAACCAAGACGCTAATGTTGGCCTAATTGTGACAATCACTTGAAAAGAAACAGCGCCATTATCTAAGAGATTACACATGTAAGGCTGGAAGGCATGATCTGATTTTCTTAAAGAAGCCCAGATGTACACTTCAGTGCGTTTTAATTGCTTAAAGAGCTCTACATCTCTGAACAGTTGGTGATCGAGATTTAGTACAAAGTAACAGGAGAGGTTGTTAATTTTATGGCTCCATTTGAAGGCACGGTTACAACCAATCATTCTATATCTGACAGGGGGTGTATATATACCAAACTTCAGCGCTGTACCAGAGTAATTCAAATAAGCACTGATAACTGAGATAACTAGTCCCTGATAGGTCAGATCTCTTTAAACTATTGAAAACTTGGGAAAATAGACATGATTGTAAATGACAATAACAGACTATGGATTTTATATACAGATTCTTGCGTTTACTTGGGACACCCCTCGATTTGATTATGGTACAGTCCTCCATCTATGGTACAGTCCTCCATCTATCATTCAGATTGTAGAGAGAAAGTCTTCTTCAGTTTGACAGTCTTGCCAAGGGTCTCTTAAAAAAAAACATGTTTTAGACAAAGGTGAGACAACTAGTATTACTATACACATATTTTTAGTAATGCAAAAACAATATATATTGAGGCTCCCTTGGTGAATCTTTGTCATCAAACGCCATCAAAAACATGTGCCTATTGGAAAAAAACATCGATACATGATTTTGATGACCAAACATTTGAATGTTACATTGTGTTTTTGAGTTGTTTTTTTTGGTAAAGTGATAAGTATATCGACTTTCCCTTGAGAATGTTAACGTTACGTGGAGTCTACAAGAAATACTAGTCTTTTCTGGTCTGCAGAGATGCAATCTACAATAAACAAGGTGATGCTCATAGCCGTTTCCTAGAATATCTCTGGAACACCTTGGGACGTAACGTAGATATAGCTGGAACTGTCGGTACAAAACACATTTCCTTCTCATCTGATATCCGTAAACATGAGAGCTGAAAAGGCGCACGCTAGACGGTCAAAGAAGAAACGTGCTTTACGACTGGTTGTTTAACCGGTAAACTTCCTGTATCTCAGTATTGTTTCGAAAGTCCTTGGAAAATTTCAGGTTTGCTAAAAGGGGACTGAAAGGTATGCATTTGTGTTTTTCTACGAAGCTTGCTTTGTTGTGTACACTGCCCGCGCCCTTCCTACCGTGCCCACTCCCCAGCCCCGCGGCCGTAAGAAAGCATTACCCGCCTTATTTTGACAACAGCGCGCCATCTGGGTCTGAAGGACGGGCCAGGTTCTCAGGAGGAGCTGGTTATCTCCTTGGCGGGTCCTTTGATGTGGAGGTCCGGACAGGTGGCCCACCTGTGTCTTCAGACAGGTGTTGACAGATGTCGGTACCGTCTAGAGATGTAAGATTGGGCAGGAAAAATGCAAACCAGGAGATCATCTTCAAAACACATTGTTTTGACAAACAATGTGACGTGCTTTTACTTTGTTTTGGCCAGTGTTTCTCTGAACTTTGACCTAAGGGGAAACCATGTTGTGACGTCACTTGTCAATAAATCGATACTCGAGATACTGCAGGAGTCAGAAATTTTGTTCTCAAATCGTAAACTGAATGAAAGTTTTTTTAGGTATCTCGATTCAATCAGAGGGTCTATCTCTGTTTGTACCACCAAGGAGCAATAAAAAATCTCGTGAAACGTGGAAAATATAAAGTATAACCATAAACGTGCAGACCTGCCAAAAGAAAAGTTTGATCTAGAAGGACGTGAAATATCGTGTGCATTTTTGTCTGGACAAAGTCAATTTTCTCTCTCAGACGGAATTTCTGATATCTTTCGATACGTCAGTTATCAGTCGGACGGTATCCCACTCAGTTGTCGCCATCAAATCCCAAGTAGGCGGTACTGATACGTCGACAACATTCCTACCCAAGCCACAGTAATGGATTTTTATTAAGGTTCTGAGACCCTAAGCCCCAACTTACAACTTAGGGATTGGTAGGGATAGCGATTACTGTCCATGTAGGTACCGGTGGGGATTGCTCGCATTAACATCCGGCTCAGATACAGGTAGATCGCATTCAGCCAAATATGATAAACTTCACCGGAAATTTGTCAGCGCGCAGATCAGACGAGAGGAAAGCTTTTCTGTGCTGTAATCGCCTTCAGGAGCCAGTAAGCTGTGATGTAGAACTTGGAACTCTCTCTAAATTTGATAGAGAGGAATCCAATATGTTAGCGTGATTGCCAGGATTACACTACAGTATATACTTCCCCATGATAAAATTGCGCACGTCATTCTAAATTGTCGGAGTGTTATTTTCAGGTGGATATTTTTCCGAAACCTGTCACAGAAGTGGCACCAGGATTATATAGTACTAAAGAGCGCTATTCCTGGCGACAGGGAAAAGGAAATCTCGTTGAAGATGGGAAAAGTACAAAAATTTGAAATATCATTTTAGTCACCGTTGGTAACTGTATTGATCTACGATTGTTAATTTCAAAAATTCTTTTTTGTGGGTGTTTTTCTTCGGAAAACGTATTCTTTGTAAGTAGCTCTTCCGATGCGAGGCAGGAAAGGCAGATTTATCTATGGAATGCTTTACATTGCCCGCCCACATCACGGTAAGCAGAGTGCATCCTATCTTCCTTCTCGTGGACAGTCATGATGAAAGCAAAAGAGCATCTCCAAACCGCAGTCCATTTAAACTTGAAGTTCTGCAGCGCTTGAGGAATCACGCTAGCTTTGATTTCGGCCGCGGCCACTTTGATACAAGGCGAAATGAAAAGTTTCCATATCTTTTCGCGCGCACTCTAATGCCAGTAATGGCCTAAGCGTCAGATGAGTGGCTGTTAGCGCAGACATCGGGCCCCGGCGTCAGGAATTATTAGAGAAAATGTAAGTGTGGTTCGCACAATCCGCGCCTCCATCAAGACTCGACCTCGGACAGCCCGTGTCAACACTCTCGGAATGGGATGTATCAAAAGTGAGCACCACATTCGCGGAATTGCTGATTCAAAGGCATCAAACGTCGGGGTGGGAGAATTTATCTTCCCATTTATCGAAAGTCGTGTTGGCAAGGTCTCCTAAGCCGCAGCCCCGGCTTTGTGGGCCCGGTCCCAGTACGCGGAGGGTCACGTAGTATTATTACTATCAGAGTGGCACTTGCTTTTACACAGAGAACCCTTTCCTTTTACCAACGGGAACCTAAGTTGAACGCTTAATGCCATACTTCGGGCTGCACTGCTGCAAAAAATAATCATAAACTCAGAGTATGATAAATAATGGTCAAACAAAATTTCGTTTTGCCCCGAGGCAACAGTAAGTGGTCATTCTGAGGTTTTCATTTTGTATTGTTAAAAAGTCATAGACCCAACCTGGTGAAAGAATAATTGATACAGTAGATAAATAGATCAATGTGTAGGTAAGGCCCCCACTCCACTAGACGGCGATCGCGCTGCGACCTAGCAGCGACCTAAATAGGATTTGTGTTGCCCTTGACTTCATAATTGGAGTATCTTGAAAAATGTCAAAGTATGACTGAAAAGACGACAAAACACACAAAGCGTAAAAAGATTAGTTTTTATCTATAAAATTTGTTGGGAGCTCCGTCGTAGGGCGGTCGCACCGAGGTCGCCGTCTTCGTGGCATGGGGGTGTGAGTAATTGAAAATGACTTTGTTTTGGAATACCTGGCTGTGCTGAGACGAGGTCCGTGTGTGACAGACGGCCTGGCCCTACCGTCTGACGGCCCGTTGCGGCACCTCCCCTTCAATGCCGCCACAGTCACGTTCTGCTAGTCTTGATGTACGACCAATATTCATCCGAATATTCAAAACTGATAACCGCAATTTGTATTATTTCCTCCACAAATATGAGGTTATGAGCCTGATGAAATATGTAAGGCAGGGTTTCCGTCTAGCAGCCTGAGGTATAAATGTTTTGCCCTTTTCCTGACTTCATTGTTAAATTTTAGATGTCCTTGACGATGCAAATAACTGAATGGTGAATGTAGCCATGTCAGGGCCATTTATTCATCAAAAGACTTGTTCAAAGTTGAAAGTAGAGAACGACGAAGGATACGACAGGGAAATTTGTGAAGCCTTGAAGGTCGGAGACCCTGTGCCTTAAGGTTAACTCGGTGTGCATGCTGTAGCTCTATTCAGCCGGAGTCTTCAAAGAGATTGAGTTAAACGGCCCAGCCTCCTCGAAAAGCCATGCATTTTTTTACGTCTCTTGAAACGCCCATTTCTTTATACCAAAGAGGCAAAGGAAGTGATATTCTCTTCACAATACATGAAACAGAAGAGGCGACGTCAGAGTAAAAATGTTATCAATCGTAAGTTGCTCAAAGATGTACTTGTCACTGAGTGACGGTTTCTGCGTTTTGAAGGTTGGGATGAAAGGGTTAGGTTGGCGGTGCTCAACGCCCAATTTACGCAGCGAACTAACGGCTGGAACCATTCTGTTAAAGGCAGAAAAGTTCAAAGATGTCTGCTTCGTTTTTCATACCCAAACCTCTCCGGAGAAAAAACCGCAAAGTTCGAGACAAATCAATACAGTCGGGGGTAGCAAAAATATTAGTATTGTTTATAGTTAAATCTAGCATGTCTAAACTATTGATTTATATAGACCAACCTTGTACTTATTAACGCATATCGATTTCAATTTAAGGTATAACCAAGTATTAATAGACTATTTGAGTTCATGATGATATTCGATCTATATGCAGGGTAATATTTCAAGGTGAGGAAAACGTTTTGGACATGCCTAATTGTAGTGGCACAGCTACTGTAACATCAAAATGTCATTAAAACCGCGATAATCTCCGCCGGTTCTCCCTCCTCGTTTCTTTTATTACCCTGGAAAGTGATGGAAAAAGGACGGGCGGCTCTCGCTATGTTTTATTCATTCTTGCCGTGTGCGGTGTATGTGAAAAGTGGATGAAAAACTAGGCGATTGAATGTTTCGTTTTCGACGATATAGGATTATAAACCCATAGCAAAGATGTCATGAAAATGTTATATTTTATGACGTGTATAGAATGAGGATCTGTGATTGTGTGCTTTTTTCCGCGTCCTTAACGCTGCGTAGTTTATGTCTTGTGTTGTTGAACGTAATGTTAG
Source organism: Branchiostoma lanceolatum (assembly GCF_035083965.1). Classification (NCBI taxonomy): domain Eukaryota; kingdom Metazoa; phylum Chordata; class Leptocardii; order Amphioxiformes; family Branchiostomatidae; genus Branchiostoma; species Branchiostoma lanceolatum. The sequence continues at coordinate 6,003,777 of NC_089735.1, forward strand.
CTTAGCGTTTCCGCGTTCGTAGTTCTCAAAAGAACAGGCAACCCGTCCAATATTGCTCAGCGTGGCCTTTCAACACCCGGTAGTTGATGTATTGTTTCTTGTGTATAGATTAAATGCGGCGTTAAGATAAATAGAGACAGAGCATCGTGAGGGTTCGGCGGCGAGTGTGGCAGGGGAGGGCCCGTCCTTTCAACGGGGTTGTCGGGGTCGGCGCACTGAAAGGACCCGAAAGACCTTTTTCTCTGACGTTTTGTGATCTTTTGTGGCGCGGTTGTTCACAGGACTGTTGTTGTAAATCCGAAGCCCGTGACTTGTACAAAATGTTTCCTCGATACCTGCTTCCCCCGGGTTGCATTTGAACAACTCCATTCCAAGTTCCCTACATAGATGACACCATTTCGTGACTTCTGCCGAAAAACGTGGTTGAAGTCGATTTAGTTACAACGTTCAGCTCAAACCGAAGAGATAAACCCGTCGGGTTTTGTTTTCGCACATTTCCTGCCATATGCACCGTGAAAATTTGCCCACAACGTCCATTGTTGGGGACCGCACTTTTAGCGAGATTGAAACGTAACCGGAGCACCAAGCCTTAACAATGGCAGGCGTCCACGCACGCGACGCAGGCCGACGTCTCGGGGTAGGAGACGTGGCCGACGCCGCCTAGCTCTGTCCCGAGGGAACGTCTGGAGGAGCCCGCCCGCAATAAGCGTTGTACCGGGCCAATTTCTACAGGCTAATCCCAATCTTACACCACCACCCTCTGAAATCGAAGCAAATGATCAGAATTATCGAGTGAAGAACAGGACAATTTCTCCCCCATCCATCAGCACGAAATGGTTATACGACTCAGAATCAACCGAATGAATAACTTTTATAGGAAATTGGGAAAATATCTCTTCCCAGGGGCGCCATCGAGCCGCGAAGTGGGGTAGAATATCGTCGGGAAATTTCGCCGCCATTATCTACGGTCGGTGGAGATCGGAGAGATACGTCAAGTGTAAACCGGCAGATAGGTTGGAGTTGGAAGTGTTCCGTCCCTAACAGCAGGCATTTTTCTTCATAAGCGGTTCGGCTGCGGGGCTGCTGTTGTTGCAAATCTCTGAACGTGTCGGCGGATTCTGTCTGACGTAAAATAACTAGCTCAAAACCAGGTCAATGTAGGACCTTTTATAGCTCACCCTGACGCACAGTCTATCCCGACAAATCCCATCACAATTAACCTTTCACTCACCGCCTGCGCCTAGCAATGTTCTTCTTTTATTATTAAGTTGTTATTCAGAAGAGTGCATAAAATCGTTCCTAACGTTCAAAGCGAAGCGCTGGAATCGTAGATGATCTTATACGATACAGCGGCCGGGTGTAGGAAGAGATGGTGACGCTGTGCGCTGCCAAATTACATCACCGTTAACCTCTGGCGTTCCGCCGGTGTCGAGTTCGCGGACGTCCGTGCCAGGTCCTAGGCCAGGGAACGTGGGAACAACCCTCCCCCTACCTGCCCGGACACTCCCACCGGGGGCAGGGGTACGATACGCGACCTGCTGTACAATACGAACCACTGCTCAGCTGCGCCTTATGTCGGCTGTTCTTCACAAGAACGTCATTCTTCTGTACGTCTGTCACTGTTAGTTAGGTCAAACGTATCGCATAGATGAATGTTGGGGCGAGGTATATAGAAAATCTCTGCTGGATAGTCTAGTGTCATGATCTACGTCATACGCTATCAGCTGGAGGGGTAGCTAGATTCCGTAGGACAGG